>NW_007252807.1:103609-105368 GCF_000164805.1 Carlito syrichta
AAAAAAAAAAAAAAAAAAGGCGAGACTAATACAAGCAGTAACTTGCACGGATCTCAGAGCATCATGCTGATGGAAGAAGCCAATCTCAAAAGGCTACATACTGTTTAATTCCACTTATATAACTTTCTCAAAATAACAAAATTAAAGCAGTGGAAGCAGAGGTTTTCGGGAATTCATTCAGGAGGGGCTGAGGGCGGGCAGGAAGGGGTTGGGGCCCTTTAAAGAGGTAATACCCAGGAGTTCTTGTGGTGAGGGCACAGCTCTGTACCTTGATGTGGTGGCCATTCCTCGAATCTATACATGTAGGAAAACAGCCTAGAAGTTGACATGCTTGGTGTCAACAGCGGTGTCCTGGTATTGCTACTGTACTAATTAGGGAAGCTGCCACCACTGGGGTGCTGGAGAAGGGCATGGGAGGCTTCTCTGAATCATCTTGGCAACTTCCTATGAGTCTATAATTGCGAAATAAAAAGCTTAAAAATGGGAATTTTTACATCAAAGACTTGGGCTGCAGGGAGCAGAGGTGGCAGGAAAGCCGCAGATCCCGGGGGCCTGGGCCAAATCCCCTGAGGGTCCTAGGCTGTCATCACCAAGAAACACAAAGGAGCCAGACTCATTAGCCAGGCCTGGACCTGGGGGAAGCCGGTGGTAGGAGCCCAGGCCTACCTCAAGCCCTTGTCAACTTCTGCTCTCCCAGCATTCTGGTCCCTTATTCACTCAGAAAGGTCCTCAGCACAGGTCAGCTTGGCTCTGGGGGATGGGGAGGAGGGCTCGTAAACAGAGGCTGAGGGTCCAACCCAGGCAGCGTTCACCACGGACAGCACTGGGGCCCCGGTTATTGGATTTCACTTTCTCTGCTCCTCTCTGCTGGCCGGAGCTCCCGTTTTTACAATCCACTCTCTGGACTCAAGACCTTAGAAGAACATGGGCCTCTCTGTGATGCCTTGAGCCTCAAGACTGAATCTGCTGGGTCCTCAAGGCCTGGCACTCTATGGTCAGCCCATTGGGTGGCACCAGGCTGCACACGCTGGACACCGAGGCAGAGGGAGGAGCTGTGTGAGGCTCATTTTACACAGGCTCCTCCAGCTCAGTATGTCTTCTGCTCCACGATTGGTCAGGAGAATCGCTCATACTCTCTCCCGCCTTCTTGTCTACCTTCCATCCCTCACCGGGTACAAGGCACACATGAGTCGAGATTCCTTGCTGGGAACACTCATTTAAGGGGAGAACAGAATAGCCCTATCACGTATGTATGTGCACATATACAAATATATGGACACATATGGGTTTACTTATTTATTTCTATACTGTCTCAGTTTTCAACAATGAATAGGATTGCTCATGAGTTAAAAATAAAGTAGCAATGAGGAAACATCAGATGAGGCCAGATGGAGAGGTGTAGTACAAAATAACTGATCAATAGTCTTTAAAGTGTCACAACAGAGAGGAGGATTGTCCCAGACAAAAGGAGATGAAGGAGTCATGACAACTAAATGCAATGCGGGATCCTGGCTGGGACCTGGACCAGAAAAAGGACATTACTGAGGAAATGAGCAAACTTTGAGTGAGGTGTATAGAATCATTGCTAGCATAGTATCAGTGTTAATTTCCTGGTTTCAAGAGTTGTATTAATACTATGGGAGGTGTGGACATTAACTGAGTGGAGAGTATAAGAACTTTCTGTGCTATGACTGCTATGACTGCAGCTCTATTGTGAATCTAAACTTTTTTTTTTTTTGAGTTGGAGTCTCACTCGGTC
>NW_007252807.1:105388-107040 GCF_000164805.1 Carlito syrichta
AGGCATGCGCTACCACACCCCGCTGATTTTTTGATTTATTAGTAGAGATGAGGTCTCACTGCCCAGGCGGGTGTCGAACCCGCGGGCTCAGGCAATCCACTCACCTCAGCCTCCCAAAGGCGCGGGATTACAGGCTGAGCCACCCAGCCCGACTAATCTAAACTTATTTAAAAATAAATGAAAATTGAGCCAATGACAATATCCCTAACTCCCCACCCAAACACTTAAGGTCCCAGAACCCAACACAAATATACACTTTACTCTTCCAGAAATTCCACTGGCAGGAGCAGAGCAGGGGCACACGGTGATCCTCTTACGGCGGCTCTCCCTGGTTGCCCCTCTTCTCCCTCCAGCCTCCCGGCAGTGGGTAGCCCCTGGCATCTGGCCTTCCCACTCCTGCCCCCGAGCCTGGAAGTATCTGTCCTTTGAGATCCAACTCCCAGTGACAGACCTGGCCCCTCCCTGAGTCGCAGAGGTTGAATGGTCTCTTCTTGCTGGGGCCACAGTCACAGTCCGATGGTAGAGAGGACTAGCTCGAGTCTCTAGCAGAGAGGGAGGCACTGGGAGGCAGTGACCCTGTTGCCAGTGACTTGCATGACTGAGGTAAAAACAGACTCCATAAAAAGAGGTGGAGTTAACCACCATCCCGGTCATCCATGTTGCTGTTCCAAGGTGAGGAACACACCCCGGGGCCTGGCACAGACAACTTGTAAGAGCCCTGCGATGTCATCTGTCTGGCAGGGTGCCCTTGCTTGCACTGGGGGTGGCAGTCCTGGCAAAAACCTGCCTCTTGGGTGAGGTTTCAGCCGGAGCCACCCAAATGTTGGGTCCACCCTGCTGGTCTTCCCTTTCTGGTTGACACCAGTGGCTGACATTTAACTAGTTTGCTGGAAAAATCACTCAACCAGGGCCGACGTTTTAGGCAGACGATGAGAGTGAAAAGGGTTGCCATGTCTAATTTAGAAGTAGATCCACTTTCTATCTGTCCCTTGCTGCTCGGGGGCAGAACTGCCAAATTCAGAGCAGGAAAGAAAATATCACGCACAAGCTAGATATTTCACAAGGTGTTACAAAAACAAAAACAAAAACACACTCCTTTGCCCTGAATTGATAACCAGACTTGAGAGTACCCCCTTAATGATGAGGTGTGGTGACAGCAGGCCGCGTGTGCACAGCCTGGGGCGAGCGTCTAGACAGGGACCGCAACGCAGCGACAGGTTTCCATTTTTACCAGGATGCCTCACATGACTGTTTTTTAATGACAGAGGTGGCCATAAGCTACCTCGCGTGGGGACCCCGCAAAAGTCAAAGTTCAAAGTCAGGCGACGTGACAAGAAAATACTGGCAGACCTCCTCTCAGAAGGAAAGACAGACTTCCCTTATTATTTTGAACCTCAGAGAGGCATAAATAGCTGGAGAAAAGGAACCATATTCTAAAAGTTCATTTCCAATCCAACGAGGCAGGGTCTTCCTGAGGACCCTGCATATTTTAGCAACAAGCCCCACACCCGGGACAAGCAGGTGGCCTGCGGCTCCCTCACCCCCAGCGGTT
Organism: Carlito syrichta; assembly: GCF_000164805.1. Classification (NCBI taxonomy): domain Eukaryota; kingdom Metazoa; phylum Chordata; class Mammalia; order Primates; family Tarsiidae; genus Carlito; species Carlito syrichta. The sequence continues at coordinate 106,941 of NW_007252807.1, forward strand.
CTGTTTTGGAGGAGGGTCCCCCAATGCTGTGGCAGAGGGCGGCGTGGTGGCATCAGGCTGTGTCGCAGCGGCTGCCCTGAGCCCCGCGGGAGACGGAGCA
>NW_007252807.1:107158-154280 GCF_000164805.1 Carlito syrichta
GACCCCCGAGGGCGCGTCGGGAGGGGCGTAGCTGGTGGCGGGCGGGTCGCGGGAGGCCATGCTCTCAGCCCTGCTCGGTCCGTGGCTCGGCGGCAGCTCGCCCGCGCCCGGAGACCGTCCAATATCACCTCCCGGCCGACACACCCATCGGACGTCGCCTGGGAGGGAAAAAAGTTCCAGCCGAGCAGGTCCTTCCACTCGCTGCAGCCAATAGCTCCTCGATGAACTGCTGAGCCCGCATCAGATGGGCTCTGCCTTGGGCTGGACAGGCGCTGGGGCGGGAGGCAGACCCGCGTCGCTTTCTAGGCCTTTCCAGCTGGGGAATTTTTGACCCCTGGAGCATATGGCCCCAAGGGATGCCATTCCCCTACCCCACCCTGTCCTTTGCCCAACCGTGTGCCCACAGTACAGGCTGAGGCTGCTTTGCCCTGACAAAGACCGTTTATTGAGGACATGCTATGAGCCAAGCCACCCCCAGACAACTCTGGTGCTGCCTCTTTTGCCCTTCTCCAAGTGAGGGGACTGACCATCGGAGGGCCAAGGTCACAGCTGATGACGAACAGTGCTGGGTCTTCCGTGGCCCCTCTGGCCTGCTTCCTCCTTCTCACTTCTGGGGGCAACCCTCAGCCCCCGACCACACTGGAGAGGAGCGATCCTCACTCCATCTCCACCTCGCAGGACTTGGTGTTTTCTTCTTTCTCTGGATCCCTCTCCATGGCTCTCCTTTCCTCTTTTCCTCACTGGGCAGATGGAGGGAAGTTCCCTGGGAGAAGACCACCCCAGAGGGCACCCTGAGAAGGGCCCGGCTGACTGGCTCTGCCCCAAGCCGAGATTCTCCTTCTCTTCCCGGCCCCCCTCCTAGCCCAGTGCCTGCCGGAGCTGGGCTTGAGGCCCAGCAGTTCCTTCCTGACTCTCCCTGCATAGCATAGGAGCTGGCTGCAGGGCTCTGACCCAAGCCAGGCAACCCCTTTCACACCAGATGGGTCCTGGAGCACAAGCCATTTTCCTCCCTACCTTCAAGGCAACTAACCTCATTTTTCTGCTCTCCCCCCCTCCCCCGCCCCCAAGGCCTGGCGTCCCAGAGTCTGCTCAGGATGTTTGGGGGGGTCCCTTCTCCCTGCCCTCTGAGGTCCCAGCAGGCCAGTTGGGAAGCCACTCCCTAGTATGGAGAGGATGTGGGGAAGGCTGCTGAAAGTGCAGGGGTAATTGGAAGAAGTCAGTATCCTAGCCTCCTTAGCAAGAACAGGGAATCTGGGGCCTGCCTTCAGGGACCCAGGTGGGAAAAGCAGCAAGTCTGGCCTGCGCCTGGTCTGGGAGAGCCAGGGGACAGAGGAGTTTGGCCAAAAGAAGGCAAAAGCAAAGACGCTGCAAGGAAAGGCGATCGGTGCCTCCCTAAACCTCCCTGCAACCTGGTGATCCCCGACTCCCAGGCCTGTAGAAATTAGCCAGGAAGGAAGGGAGGCCCTAATCCTACCTGCCAACCGGCCCCCGCCTTGGTTATAGGATTAGCCAAGAGAAACAGGCATTTCCCCAGGAATCTCACCTCCTGCCACCTCTCTTAAATGCTACAACGAAGTATTGTGCCACTCTTCTAGGCTGTAGGGTATCTTTGATTGACCACGGACAACATGGTATGGTGGGAAAAGTAGAAGAAAACCGCCTTTCTCGGGCTCATAGCTCACCTATGAAACGGAGATAATACAGTCCACAGCCACTCAGACTCTGAAGTTGAGAAGGTCTGAACCACTTCCACCTTCTGAAGCAATTAGAGTATTAAGAAATAAAGGTATGACAGAACGAGGTTATAGAAAATTTGCATATGTTGTATTTACATTTATCCAAGTAATGCTTTCGTATTAGGCCACAAAGTATAGTACACTCTCATTGGGCTGTTTATAAGAAAGCTGTATGGTTTATAATGCACCATAGGCAGCGAGAGCCCATAAGGGACAGACTCTTCACCTTCTGGTCCAGTTGATGCACTGCTGGGCCCGTGGGCATGACTGTGCTTGGACACAAGGTCAGAAGTCTGGGTGAGGCTGTGGGGAATGTCAGGCAGGCCTAGAAGAGGGTCTTCTGGACTCTTCTGCAAAGAGTCCACTGGTGTCCACCTCATGGGACCAAGAATTCAGTTAATCAATCATGAAAAACACACAAATGGTACTTAGTACTGTTGATTACTAATATGATCATGGGCTCTGTTTTTTCATTTGTTGGGGAAGATTAAATGAGAAAATGTATATGAAAACATCTAGGACAGTTCTGGTATACAGCAGATGATTAATAACGACTTGTTTATCTATTTCTAATCCTGAAATCATTTTTCTTCTTGCCATCTTTCCTTTCCTCAGCAAGACCAGCACCTCCTCTGTTAATATTTCCATAAAAAAAAAAACTGTTCTAAAAAGTTTGTAGTGATCTATAATACACTTACAGGAAACATGTATGAAACATACAAACCACAAAACCACTACCCTGAGCAAGAAATAAACCTTGCCAGACTACTTTCAATCATTTCTCCCTTCCTCCCCTGCAAATAACTACTCTCATGACTTCTAACCCTACAGATTGGTTTTGTCTGTTTCTGAATAGATTCCTTTGTGTGGCTTCCTTAACCAACATTATGTTTGAGAGACTCATTCATGCTATATGTTGCTATAGTTCATTCACTGCTGTATAGTATTCCATTGTATGACTATACCACACTTTATATAATTTGTTCTGTTGTCCATAAGGACTTTGAGCTCTTTCAATTTGGGCTTATTAATAACATTATTATTAATGTTCATAGAAGGCTATGAACATTCTAGAACATGTATATTGGTGCATCTATGTATGCATTTCTGTTGGGAATATCTTAGGGGTGGAACTGTTGATCACGTTATTTGTGTTTTTAGCAGATATCGAGCTATTTTCCAAAGTGCATCCTTTCTATTCCTACTAATAGTGTATACAAGTTACAGTTGTTTATAATTGGTTTGCATGTACATTATAATGCACTTGTGGTTGCATGATATATATTTTTTCATTCTTTTACTTTTCACTTACCTACATCATTATATTTATAATGAAATTTTTTTTCATAGCAATGATATATTTGGGTCTTTAAAAAAAGAAAACCTGACCAGCCTGAGCAACATGGTGAGACCTCGTCTCTACAATAAAACAAAAAATTAGCCAGGCATGGTGGCACATGCCTGTGGTTCCAGCTACTTGGAAGGCTGAGGCCAAAGGATCACCTGAGCCCAGCAGGTCGAGGCAGCGGTGGCTGTGAGCGTGCCACTGCATTCCAGCCTGGGCGACAGAGTGAGACTCCAACTCAACAAAACAAAACAAACCCATTCTGAAATTTGCTGCTTTAATCGGTGTCCTTAGACCATTTACATGTAATGTAAGTTGATATTTTGGGGTTTAGGTATACCATTTTTATTTTTTGTTTGTTCTGTATTTCATTCCTCTGTTTCTTTTTTCTTGTATTTTTGGGGGAGTTTTGGGGAATATTTCTAGTATTCCATTTTAATTTATCTATTGAATTTTTGATTGTCTCCTTGTTTTGTTTAGAAGATGCTCTAGAAGGTTCAGTATACATAGTTAACTTTCTAGTTTACTCAGAATTAATATTTTGCCTCTTCAAATGGAATGTAGAACCTTACCAGCATATAGGTCCCTTTACCTTCTTGTCTTTCAGTGTAGTTGTAATGTGTGTTAGATAAACAGAAACTGAAAATCCCATTAAGCAATGCTATCATTTTTGCTTTCAACCACTGTACATATTTTAAATTACAAGAAAAAAATATTTACTCAGATGTTTACCTGTTGCCACTCCATCATTCTTACTTTTCCAAGCTTCCTTCTGTTATAATTTCCCTGTCTGAAGAATGTCTTTTAGTATTTCTTTTAAAGTAAGTTTGCTGGCAATGAATTCCCTTAGTTTTTCTTTGTTTGAGAATGTCTTTAGGTTACCTTCATTCTTTTAGGATATTTTTATGGAAAGAGTTCTGGGTTGACTGGTCTTTTTCTTTCAGTGCTTTAAAAATATTCTTCTAGTATAGGGTTTCTGGTAAGAAATCTGCAACAGTATAAACTGCTGTTCCCTATATTTAATGCATTATTTTTATCTGGCTGCTTTCAAGATTTTGTCTTTAGCTTTAGTAGTTTGATTATAATAAGGCTGGCTACGAATTTATTTGACCAGATCTTGCTTGGTGTTCACTGAGTTTCTTGAATCTGTAACTTTGTCTTTCACCAAATTTGAAGTTTTCAGTCATTCTTTCTTTTAAAAAGCTTTTTTGGCATTACATCCTTTCCTCCTGCTGTGATTCAGACTGAACAATTGATAATGATCTATCTTTAAGTTCTCTCTTTCCTCTGTCATCTACATTCTGATATTGAGTCCATCAATATATTGAATTTTTCATTTTGGTTATTTTTTTATTTCTAAAATTTCAATTTAGTTTTTTTTGTGCATTCTGTTTCTATGTTTAGGCTGTCTATATTTCCATTAATTTCAAGAGGTTTTGCCCTTATTTTTTGGAGCATGATTAACAGTTTCTTTAATGTCTTAATTCCAACAACTGTGTTATCTTAGAGTTATTGTCTCCTGATTGCATTTTCCCCTTACAGATGTAGAGATTGCCCTGGGTCTTCAAATATCAAGAAAGTCCTGGACATTATAAATATTATGTTATAGGATTATGGGTCGTATTTAAATCCTATGGAGAATATTTATTTTGTGTTTATCAGGCAATCAGGCTGATTGGGTTCAAGTTCCTATCTGACTTCTCTGGGCTGTAGTTCCAATGTCAGCTCCATTTTTAAGGATTGGTAGTGCTATTTTGATATATTTGGAGACTGTGCTAGGCTTGGACCAATCTAGGTACCTGTTGCTCAGCTCTGAAATCCTGTGGCATTCTGTTTAGGGTCAATTTTGGGGTGAGTTCAGACATTCATGTAAGATTTTATGGGATCATTTTCTTGGGTTTTCCTTGCCATGATCTCCCCAACACTTTCTAGATCCCAGGAGACCCTGCTCTCCCACCCTGTCTTGGTCCTCTGGCTAAAAACCAGGGTTTTCATTTTCCTACTCTGCCATGCACTTCCTGTGATTGTGTCTTCAGGGTCAAAAGCAATGAGAGGGAAAGATACAGATATAGGGAGAGATTGTGTCTCCCCATGTACTTAGGATCACACTTCTTCTGTGAACTGTGGGTTCCCCTTCCTCAGAGCTCTAGGATGCCAGTTCTGTTGCCACCACCATTTTCACTAGATGGCCTAAGGGCTACAGCAGGAACAACTGGAAAAAACAAAAATAAATAGGGGTTTTCTATGCTCTCTCTGACCTATAGGAGCTCTTTCCCATTCCTCAGACCAAAAATAGAGGGTTCCTTTTGAAGATGTCTGTATCCCATGTACAGTTCCAGGTTTCAGGTGGCCTCTGAGTCCAGGTTGGGAGGTACCAGTGGAAGGAAAATGGGAGACTTAACACCAGCTTGGTAGTGTTTTGAATTCTGGCTTCCTTCCCAAATCTTCCTACTCCCACTTGCTTTTAGAGTCCCCAGATAGCTGCTCTATACTTTCTGCCCAGGGTTTTTTTTTTTTTTTGGCATTCAATGGGAGGAAGAGGGGGGATAGCCTTCTCTACCTGACCAAAGCCAAAATAACATCAGCCTGTTTTAATTCTCTGTAAGCACTTACAACAATTTAGTATATCTTATTAACTTATTCATTTGTATATTGTTTGTTTCTCTGCCTCTGCCTCTCTCTAGGATATGGACTTCAGGAGAGCCATAACTTTGTTCATGTGGCAAACCACAGTCATGTCTACCATCTTGAATACTGCCTGGTATACAGAAGATACCCAATAACTGCTTTTGAATGGCTGAATCTGCCATCTCAGTCACAAAGATTTTTGCGACAACTGCTTATCTCTTCTTTTTGCTCTTCATCCTCAAACTCTTTTCCCACCAATAGATGGCTTTACATATCTGTCAGAAACAATTTACTGGCTGTCTAACAAGGAACAGGCTAGAAGAAATCCAGAGATACTTAGGGAAACAGGCAGTTGTATCCATTAGCATTCTTTCAGTAGCAAATATTAGAAAAACCCATTCCAACAGGTTTTAACAACAAAGGACATTTATTACTTCAGATAAGTAAGAAGTTCAGAGGTAATAATGGCCTTAGGTGACACTTGATCCTGTGACTCAAACAGCGCCATCCCAGGTGGGACCAAGTTCCCAGGAGTGGCATATATGGAAAACTTGCTCCCTTTATGCTGTGGGGACACACATGCCCCACTGCTCTAGCCTGCTGTCTCTAGTTCACAAGACACACAACTAGATGCAACTATTGTCTCTACTAATCAAGGTCACTTCAACTCTCAAGTCGGGTAGGTAGAATGCACACAGACAGGCTCAGGAAGAGGTTGTAATGTTGTGTGTGTGGCCACGAGGCAGAACTGAGTCTGGCTCCTGGTATCTCTGGAGGCTGGGCATGCACAGCAGTACAGCTACCAGAAAAGAGGAAGGATTCAATGGGATAATGTTTGGATCATCCAGAGACACCTACTGGGAGAGGAGCTCAGAAAGCATGAAGACTTTTTTAATTCCCCAAAGTGGCCTCTTTGAAAGGACAAAGTTCTGCAAGGCTAATCTTTGCTGGCAAAGTCAGACACAAATGAGCAGGTTAAGGTCCAGTCTGTCTGTAATATGAAAAATGAATGAAACATAGACATACTTCCAAAGTCCTGAGTGTGAGCTTGTATTCCATTAATGATTTCCATTTTATATTGCTGCACGCAGACCCGCACACCCTCACTCAGTATCAGTCATCACTGAGTCAGAAAACCCTAAGCCTCCAATTTCCTGCCTGTGAGACAGTAAAGACCTTGATTCGCCATTCACTATTCTTATACCCACCCCTCCCCACCCAACTTGACTTCATTACTGAGTCTAAATATTGGGAGTTCACATAACAAGTCTGGGTTTTGAGGGACACAGTGTTATCAAATCCATGAGTTCCTGGGTTTCAGATGGCAGGAGTTCAGATAGTGAGGGATTCATCCAAAAACTTACCTGAATCTAGCTGGTCCCTAAGGTCAGACAGTGGAGTTTGGAGAGGGAGAGTTAAAATAGGAAGAAACATTGATATACTCATCACCAACTTTATGCCTGTCACAAGGCCATTCTCATTTCAGGACACAGTATGGTTGAAATTTAAATATAACAACATCACCAACAAGACACATTGATAGGCTCTCCTAGTCATCTGTGTCCCTCCTTCTTCGTGGTTGTTTTGTGTGATTACTGTCCGCCCCATGCATTGCGAGTTCAGATGGACAGAGATTCCATCAGGAATGCTCCACTGTGACCTCAAGGCCTAATGCTATGCCTAGAGCACAGTAAGTGCTCAACAAATACAGGGTTTTAAGATGTATACACATTATTGAATAAGTATTTCTTTTAAAAAGATGATGTATACACAAAAGAGCAAAACTTCCGTTATAATATGACAGTTACTTTTGGTTCTGTCTTTTTATTCAAGTCATCATGATGGGCCCACCAGATTCTATGGGAAGTTGAGGACCAGTCACTGCCACTGTCAGGCCACATTCTTTCTCATCTCACCCAAGAAGTCATAGGTCTGCTCTGAAAGGTCAAAAGGTTCATGAACTCCATCTGGCGACAGCAGAGCTTGAAGTGCACCCTCATTTTCTTGGTTTTGCTTGAGGAAGTCAGCAATAATTCTCCACCGTGCAGCCTCAGTCTCTTCCTCTGCCCACCTGAATGGTGGCAGGAGTGTTGAATGGAGCAGAGGGAGCACACAGTCATGGTAAACCAGGAGGAACGTGGACTTCAGGAACTCTTTGTCTCTCTGGGAAAACACAAATAACAGTGTTATTTTTAAAGTGTTAAATCCTATGAACTCTGCTAACTTAAAAGCTACCTAAGGAGTGAGAAGGAGGGTGCCATTAGTGGCTGGTAGGTAATCAGCTCTGAGCCAGATACTCAGTCAGGGCACAGCACCTCTGAAATGAATGTGAACAATAGTCAACATGGAGTGCAGCTGAGTGGTTCTCCCTGAGAGTCTCTAAGTGGCTCCGTGGGACCAGGGAGTCTCCTAAGGTCCACAGGTGTCTCACATATTCTGTCAAGGAAACCAGGGTACTGCAGTCTAATTCTGGTGACACTGGTATGGTTCCAGGCAAATATAACTAAAACAAAATGCAAAGTTGGCTGTATCTACCTCAATTGATTACAGAATATTGGAGATAACTGTCAAATTAGCTAAGAGAAGGGTAGCAGGCATCCTGCACAGGATCCAGAAAAAAGAGAACTAAGGAGTAAGAAACTATTGGTTTGCTTCCCCCAATGCCTGGGGGGGGGGTAGGGGGTAGGGGGGTGTCTTGGTCCCAAGGATGTCAGATTCTCCCTAGCTAATAAGAGTGGTGTAATATTGACAGTATCCATCAAGCTCTTTTGCCAGCAGACTGTGGTGGGGACCTTGGAGAGCACAGCAGGCTGAGGGCAGAGATACCTACACGCAGAAGAGCCTACACATAGATGTCACCCCTCCAACCCCACCACGCATGTGCACAGGGGCAGTGACTACAGGCCAGAGGCCTAGCACCTTGCCCACTGCTGGACTGGAACAGCACTACACCTGCCAATTTTGGAAAAAGGTCATGATTAGATTATACTGGTCAAATAAAAACTCCAATATGAATATAATATCTATACTTTCCCTCTCCCCCAATTTTTAGAGCTTTAATTTGTTCATTTTTCCATGTTCTTTGTAGATTATGAATACTTTAGATTAAGACTGGCAAACTATGGATTTGTGGCCTGCAACCTTTTTGTAAATAAAGTTTTATAGAAATGTAGCCATACTTGGTTGTTTACATATTGTCTGTGACTGTTTCTGCATTACATTAGGCAGAGCTGAGTTGTGTGATAGAGTCCGAGGCCTGCAAAGCCAAAAATATTTACTATGCAGCCCTTTACAGAAAAAGTTTGCTGAATCCTGAATTAAAGCAGTCATATCACTACTCACTGATTAATGCAAGTTCTGTTGGGTAATGAACATGCTTCTGCAGCAATGTATGAGCAGTGCTGTTTTTTCAATATATGAAACAGCTCAGGCCAATCTTCTTTTACCTTCTCCTTACCTGATGTAGACTTTGAGAGCTAGATAATTTTTTTTTTTTTTTTTGAGTTGGAGTCTCACTCTGTCACCCAGACTGGAGTGCAGTGGCCGCTCCCGGCCACCACAGCCTCGACCTGCTGGGCTCCAGAGATCCTTCCACCTCAGCCTTCCGAGTAGCTGGAATTACAGACGCGCGCTACCATGCCCGGCTAATTTTTTGATTTATTGTAGAGATGAGGTCTCGCCTGCCCAGGCGGGTCTCGAACCCGCGGGCTCAGGCAATCCACTCACCTCAGCCTCCCAAAGGCACGGGATTACAGGCTGAGCCACCGAGCCCGGCGATAATTTTTTAAAAAATAAGGTAAAATTGACAGCCAACTGAAGGACTTCAGTTTAGAAACTTCTCCTTCATTTAAATAAAACTCAGTGACCCATCTTGATCAAGTGTTTCTTTTCACATTAAGAAATGATCACATATACCCTTTTCAAAATATGTCTTTGCAAGCATAATGACAGTCCACCTGGATAAAAAGGATTACAGTTATGACTACTTTAGCTAAAAAAAAAAAAAAAAAAAGGAGGCATTATTAGAATGGGCAAGTAAACACTGAGCACTGCAACTATTAAGTTCAGTGGGGACAATCATATTACCTTCTCAGATCTTTTTAATGTATTTTCTTTTTCAGCCCATGAACTCTAAAAAGCAAGTAGAAGTACTACATTAGTCCAAGTATCCACAAATCTTTGCAATACTTCTGCATTTTTACTCTGTAATTAAACTTATGGACAGGTTAAACATGCTGTACAGATTCTACACATGCAAATAATTCATCTGTAATTAGATACCTATTGCTAACAACCTAGGACTGTACCGACTAGGCAGTTGTACCAAAGATATCATAGAAGATCATGATTAATATAAATCAAAACTAATTTAAGAACAGAATCGGTGAAACACTAACACATTCTTGCAAACTTCACAAACATAGTACCTGAACAATAAAATAGTACTAAGCGTTTGAGGTCAGACAATACTGAAAATAGAAAACACTGCCAAATACCACACTTCTCTACAATTCTGTCTTCCATGTTGATGACAATGATCAGAATGAGATAGACTGAAGTACAGTTTTGTAAGTAAATATTTCCAATCTGCCTTTAAGACTTCACAAAAAACTTTCTTTAAATAATGAAACACACACACACACACACCCAGAGTTCAATTAATCCCACAGAAGTATGAACCGAAGACCTTCACAGTGCCAGTTCCTGGCAAACTGTAAGCTTGGGATGAATATGACCAGTCTCAGGCTGCCCATTCCAGGATTTGGGTTTTGTGCATGTTTGTTAAGTATCTTCCTTTTGGTCTGAAATTATGGGTAACCTGAAAGCTTCAGACCTTTCTCAGTAGGGGGTGAATGTGACATATTGCACCAAGAGACTCTTCATGAAACAGTGGACGCACTGAAGGAGTTTCTCAACAGGACTTATTGTCTGGTAAAACTTGCCTATTGTTTGTTTCTTACATGGCAGGGTCACATGTACACTTAGAGAACTCATTCAGGAACAGCAAACGTGGGGGGTCACTCCTACTGCATCAAGATCTACTTTATTTCTTCTAGAGCAAACAGAAGACTACGCTTCCCAGCTCCATTGAAGTTAAGTGGACCACATGACTGGTTGTGGCCAAAGAAATGTGAGCAGAAGTGGCCAGGTTGCTTCAGGGCAAAGGCAGTGGAATGCTCAAGAACAATTCTCCACTCTCCCAGTTTTCTGGCAGGGGCATCTGGCAACAGAGGAAGCTACTTGCTCCAGATGATGCTGTGAGATAGTAGACGCTCTACCAGCCTGACCCCTAGGTGACCGAGGAGCAAAGTCTCCACAGATCATGCTAGACAGGTACCATGGTAAGAAATCAACCTTTGCCACCACAGCACAGTCAAGCTTATCCTAAGTAACACAGTGTGCCATGGAAAGAAGGCTCAGGAGTACAGAAACAACCACTCTTTTTTTTTTTTAAGTTGGAGTCTCACTCTTGTTGCCCAGGCTGGAGTACAGTGGCACGTTTACGGCCACCGCAGGCTCAACCTGCTCAGTTTAGGTGATCCTTCCACCTCAGTCTTCCAAGTAGTTGGAACTAGAGACGCATGCTACCACACTCAGCTAGTTTTTTTTGTGATTTATTGTAGTGATGAGGTCTTCACCAAGTTGCCCGGGCTGGTCTTGAACCCCTGGGCTCATGCAATCCTTTCGCCTCAGCCTCCCAAAATGCTGGGATTACAGGCTGAGCCACTGCGCCCAGCCACAACTACTCTTTTTTATTTTTATTATTTATTATATTAATAATTCACTATGGAAAAATTAAGAAAATCGAGATAAAATAACTCATGATACAGAGATATTCACTGATACCTTTCTGGAGCATATTCTTCTAGATCATTTCACAGGCAGATATGTACACAAAAATATATATATTTAGATATATTTATTATGCCTCAAGTGGGTTTTCACTTAGTAATATACATGAACCTTTTTACCCACTGCCTTTTCTTGAATAGCCTGTGGCATATCTGGAAGTGCCCAGAGCTGACCCGCAGGGGCAGCCCTGGCTTGCCACTGCTGAGCTCTATGGCCAGCTAGGTTACTGTACATCTCTGAGCTGTCTGCTCATCAGGGAAATGCAGATTTTAGACTAGATTAGGGATCTTACGGTTCCTCCTATGTCCAATGTTCGGATTCCTTGATTGTTACATGCCTAGGAATATATTCCTGTGGCCAGCACAGTGCCTTAGTCATAGTGGGCTCTTGTGAAATCCTCGATGAATGAATCAATGTACATATGTTCTGTATAGTAAATAAATATTATGATACTGATGACTTTACAGAATAAGAAAGAGAAATTCTGCATTATCTAGCTACAGAGTGAGATGAACTTACCCACAATTATAGGTAATCATATGTGCCATGAACATCTTCTTAAACCTCTGCAGAAAACATCATTGCTACTGTTGACACCTCCCATCCCAGCCAAGCCAGCACATGAGTCGGTTTTACGTCTAATACAAATCTTTGTAGATGGCTGGGTCATCCTTCCATTTCTGCTGTCAGGCCCATACAGACTTACTCTTATCAGCAGGAGTCACCCCTTCCTCCTGCACTTGTGCTGTTCTATCCCTCTGCACTGTCAGAGGATTTTGCCTAAAACAAAAACCCTTCCAGGTTACCCATACCCATCACACTTCTCACTCCCTGCACTGAGACTCAGACCTTGCCCATCAAATGACCACTCCCTTATGCACCTGACATTCCAAGCTAGATCATTGGCTCTTCTCAATACATCTCTATCCCTCCCTGCCTCAAAATATTTGCTCATGCTGAGCCTTCTACCTAGAACATTTTCACCCCATCTCAGCATATCAGAATCCTCTTGGCTTCAGCCTTTATTGGGCCCATCGCACCCAGGACCTCTCTAATGAAACAGAGTCTCTAACCTCCTTTGCTGCCATATTTAACTCCTCAAAGCCTTGGGTTACACTTCCCGCACTTGTCATCTTAACTGTGTATCTGTCTTGCATGCATACAACTCTTCTAACATCTGTTGACCTTGATGGATTAGATGGAACCATATGAAACCGCCATTTTGGACTGCTGACAGTGGCTGAAAACTGGAGATTTCCCTTGGGAAGTAACATTCATACTAAGATTGGAAGGATGAGACTGAATTAGTTAGACAATGGACAGGGGTTGGGAGACATCATTCTAGAAGCGGGTGGTGAACCCAGAGCAGGCAACAGAACTAAGTAAGAAAAAGTATGTGTAACTGCTTTCAGAACTCAGCAGGTTTCCATCATGATGCATGCTACCTACCCTGAGAGCATCCATCACGTCAGGCTGTTCTAAGAGCTTGGGGAAGGTAGCCAGCATTGGATGACTAATTAAATCTGAAATGCAAAAGAATAGAAGGAATCTTATGCAAACTTCAAGGTATTCTACTGAAATAGACATAAAAATACTCATTCAGCTTAAAATTATTATGCCAAATAATTTATTGATCAGATATTCTATACACTTTAACCCCCTCAATCTCCATTTGCCAGATACCCATATCCCAGAGTTTTGAAATGAGTCCTATACTAAATGACTGTTTTAGGGTGAGAAGTAAAGTGCCTCTGAACAGAATGAGACTAAAACACTTTAATCTTCTATGGTTTTTTTCAACCTCTTTTTTCTCCTTATGAGGGTAGCCCTGCTCTTGGAAGACTGAGCAGAAACCAGGAAGCACCAGGGGAAAGCAGACAGAAGGCTGGCTGCTGAGGTCTGGTACCAGTCCACCAGTGCTCAGGAAAGGACCCTGGATGTGTGTCTGGAGCCAGTAGACAGCAGTGGATTAAATCGGAAGGTATTAAGAATCGGGGATCCTGGCTATAGACTAAACACTGTGTAGGAGAATACTGGCATTTCATAATAATAATGGCACAAGAAAGACCACTGAAAAGAAGCATACCAGGAAGGACAGGACTTCAGGCTGCTTGTGCTACTATAACAGAATACCTGAGACTGGGTAATGCTGGATTTAGTATCTGGTGATGGCCTTCTTACTGCACTCTCCAGAGGGGAATACTGTCCTCGTGTGGCAGAAGACAGAAGAGCAAGTAAGACAAATTCCCTCCATCAAGCTCTTCTACAAGGACCCCAATCCCATTCAGGAGGGAGGAGCCCTCATGGTCTAATCTTCACTCAAAGGCCCCACCTCTTAATACGATTACATTGGCAACACCTGAATTTTGGAGGAGCCACATTCAAACCATAGAAGACACTTTTGAAATATCAAGGACAATCTATTCTCATTCTCTCTCTCTCCCTTCTCCCCCTCTTTCTTTCTTTTTGAGTTAAGATTTCCTTCTGTCACCCAGGCTGTAATATAGTGACATGACCACAGCTCACTGCACCCTTGACTTCCTGGGCTCAGGCTCCTGAGTAGCTGAGGCTATAGTTGTGCACCAGCACATCTAGCTAGTTTTTAAAATTTTTTTGTAGAGATGAGGTCTTGCTATGTTTCCCAGGCTGGCCTTGAATGCCTGGCCTCTAGTGATCCTCTCACCTCGGCCTCCCAAAGTGCAGGGATTATAGGTGTGAACCACCATGCCCGGCTTCTCAGTAGAGAAAAATTATTTATTTAGATATTATTAGTATTTTAAATTCTGTTGATTAAATTAAAATGAAATTAACAAGTCTGAGTAACCTACAAACTTCTCTGTATCCATGGGAAAAACAAATAAGCCTTATCCTCTTTAAGAAGTCATAGCATTCATGAAATTTTCCTAGCCATTAAAATAAAGGGCAAATGGTGATGAAAAGGCTTACCTGTCTTCCCCTTAGAGTTATAATTATTCCTCGAGAAATGTCTGTGCTTCTCAGACTTTGAGGTCCATTTCTACCTCCCTGTCTAGGTGGTAAGTCCCTGTGAGAGCACTCCAAGTCTATGAATATTACATGTCCACAAGTGGCAAGCCATCACTGGGCTTTCTTTTTCCTTGCTCTGCTCCATCCACACTGGCCTGCCTTCAACTTCAAGCCCTCCAACACATGCATATTCTCTTGCCCTGGGTCTTCAGACATGCTGGTCCTTTTACGCAGCAAGTATCCTTTCCCACATACCTCCACCATTGGTCTAATTCCTCTCTCAGGTCTCACCTGAAATATTATTTGCTCAAAGGAGCCCTTCCTTTCCCTGTACATTAACCAGGTCTTCTTATTGCATGCTCTCATTGTATATTTTCCTTCAGAGCACTTATTTTAAAAGGTTGGGAAGGATTATTCACATAATCGTGTTTGAGGTCTGTTGCTCCACAAGGTAGGGATGCCTGTGCCTGTCTCATTCATCACTTGGCCTAGCACAGAGCAGTCACTCAGCATATACCTGCTTACTGATTTACTGAATGCAATGAACAGCCAGTAAAATTAAACTGGTTTTCTTTTTGGAGGCAATTCTTACAACACATGCGTTTCTCTTTGCAAGTTCAATAATGTGTGATAACTCACTGATCTTTTAAATTATTTTTTAACATTTTACTTGGAAAAAATTTCAAACTTACAAAAAAATTGCAAGAATAAAAACAGCACACAGAACACCTGAATGCTCCTTACCCAGATTTACCGATTTTACCTAATCCATTAGATACTTACATTTCATGCATTAAGAACAAGCTATTTTGGTTTCCTGCCAAAAAGATGATATGCCCACCAAACGTGGGAAAAAACCAAATTATTCAGAGACATTAAGGGAAACTGTGACTTTATATCTGAGTTTTAGGATCTCAAACCTCAAGAATTTGAAATGTGAGAATGTGTACATTTGAAAAAAATGAGTATGTACTGAGTTCATGAAGCTCAATGTTTTGCATCCGAAGGTGTCTCAGAAACAATGTACTGACATTAATGCTATTCTAAATATTTATTCCAAATGTTCCATTACAAAGCAGAAGATACAGGTTGGCATAGGTTATCTTTACTCAAAGTATAAAGCATTATTGTGCATAAGGAAATGGCAAAGACTCCTTACCAGCACTTTGCAAGCTTAACCTGTCTTTCAGGAGCACATCTCCAAGAATTTGTCGATAAAATATCAACAAGTGAATGGAACACATACTTCCAATTAATGTTTCTGGTAGTAGACTATCAAAGAAGAAAAAAATAAATTCATAAGACAATCCAGCCTACAGTGTTTTATGCAAATTATTTAATAAACTGCTCCAAGTTTTACTTTATTATGGGAAAAAATTTTAACAACTTAAATGAAGATTTCCACTGCAAGTTGACAGCATTAAACTTCAGATACCTTGTATTTTTATGCGTACACTTTTAAGTCTCAACTTTTGCCATTCTTGTGCTTGCATATTAGCATGCACACCCATGCTAAATGTCAAATAAAAAAGAGAGAGAGAGAGAGAGAGAGACGGACTAAGGGAGGGAGAAAGGGAGGAGGAAGGGAGGAAGGGAGGGGTAGGTAGGTAGGTCATCAATTATATGTTTTGGAAAGAAAGGGACTAGTCACTACAAGCTGTAACAAAGGCATATTGCTGCCACACCTGATTGTGGTGAATACAGAGGAAATACCAGACTGTTCGCAAAGCTGAGTGAAACAGGGAAGGGTGTGGAATAAATCTTGACTTTGCCACTTCCAGTTATGTGACATTGAATTAATCTCCTTGGGCTTCTGTTTCCTCATTTTTAGAACATGAATAGTAGTAGTACCTGCATTTCAGAAGGTTACTAAAAGGATAAAAATGAGGTAAGTGTAGAGTGCTTAATGCAGTGCCTGGTATCTAATAAGGCATCTTATTTTTTAAAAAATTTCAATACTTAAGTCAAGTTGGTATCAGATGCTATATGTAATACCATGGTAACCACAAATAAAGTATCTATAGAATATACACACATGAAAATGGAAAGAGAATAAAAATGTTTCATTATGAAAAATCAATTAAATACAAAGAAAAGCAGTGAGGGAGCAAATGAAGGCCAAGAAAACTATAAAACATACAGAAATCAAGTAACATAAAATGACAGAAGTCCTTCCCTATCAGTAATTACTTTATTGTTTATTTATTCAATTTTTTTGAATCAGAGTATCACTCTGTCACCCAGACTAGAGTGTAGTGGCATGATTACGGCCACTGCAGCCTTGACCTGCTAGACTCAGGAGATCCTCCTGCCTCAGCCTTCCAAGTAGCCAGAACCACAGGTGTGTACCACCATGCCTGGCTAATTTTTTGATTTTTTAGGGGCTTTTGTAGAGACAAGGTCTTGCCAAATTGACCAGGCTGGTCTAGAACCCCTGAGCTCAGGCAATTCTCTTACCTCTGCCTCCCCAAGTGCTAGGATTACAGGCGTGAGCCATCACACCTGGCCAGTAATTACTTTAAATTAAATGGATTAAACGCCTCAATCAAAATATACAAATTGGCAGGATGAATTAAAAAATTTTTAAAAAATGAAAAAACAAACAGAAAACCCTGGAATCTATTTATTAAAAATTATGTATTTATTCTAACATTTTTAAACTTTAGTTACCTTCCAAGTACTCTCTGCTTGATGCAATACACCTACCAAGGTACTTTATCTGCTGCTCAAAACAGTTTTTGAACTTGTCACATTTGATGCCTTCTAATGCTCCTGCCTTTTTTTGTTTCACCTCTTCCACATTGGCAAAAGGTTTCCCATTGAGAACTTTTTTCATCCAGGGAAACAAAAAAAAAGTTGCTAGGGGTAAGATTGGGTGAATAGGGTGGGTTGAACATGGGGTTGGGTTGGTTTTAGTCAAAAACTGGGGAACACTCAGCACAATGTGGGCAGGTACATTGTCATGGTGGAAGAACCAGTCACCTGTGTGCCACAAAAAAATTCACTGAAGCCAAACACAGCCTCTTACAACATTAGCTGGTACACTGATGTCCATGTGTTCCTAGAACACTTACCTAGTGCGAGATGCCTGTACTACAAGGGGCCTGCCCTCCAAGAGATAATTCTCATTTTTTAGGGGTCTCCCCTCATATGCTATCTACAAGAGATTTACTGTAGACTCAAGACACTCATAGGTAGAAAGTGAAAGCATGAAAAAAGATATTCCATGCAAAAGTAACTAAAAGAGAGCAAAGTTAGCTAAACCAATATTAGACAAAATAGACTTTAAGCCACAAAAACTGTTACAAAAGACAAAGAATATTATGTAATGATAAAAGAATCAATTCATCAAGAATCTATAACAATTATAAACATATATGTACCAAACATGAGCCTTAAATTTATGAAACAAACATTGACAAAATTAAAGGAAGAAATACACAGATTTACAATAACAGTAGACGACTTTGGTACCCTACTCTCAATAAGGTTTAGAACAACCAAACAGAAGATCAATAACACTGTAAACCAATTGGACCTAACAGACATATACAGAACACTTTGCCCAACACATTTTCCTCAAATGTACATAGAACACTCTCTAGGGCAGATCACATGTTAGGCCACAAAACAAGTCTTAATAAATATAAAGAGACTGAAATCATACAAATGTCTTTTCCAATCATAATGGAATGAAACTAGAAATCAAAAGCAGAAGGAGAACTGGAAAATATACAAATATGTGGAAATTAAAAAACAGAAAACCCAATGACTCAAAGAAATCTCAAGAGAAATTAGAAAACATCTTGAGACAAATGAAAATGAAACACAACATAGTAAAAACTTATAAGATACAGTGAAAACAGTGCTAAGAGGAAAATGTATAGCTGTAAATGCATACATTATAAAAGAAGAAAGATCTCAAATCAAACAACCCAACTTTACAGCATAAGGAACCAGAAAAGAAGAACAAACACACCCAAAAAAGATGGAAGAAAATAAGAAAGGTTAGAACAGAGATACACAAAATAAAGAAGAAAAAAAAAACAGCAAAGAAAATCAATGAAAGCAAGGGCTAGTTCTTTGAAAAGATGAACAAAATTGACAAATCTTTAGTGAGAGTGACTAAGGAAAAAAAGAGAAGGCTCATTACAATCAGAAATAAAAGAGAGGACACATTACTACTGATTTTACAGAAATAAAAAAAATTATAAGAGAGTATCACAAATAATTGTTTGCCAACAAATGGGAAACCCTTGATGAAATGGAAATATTTCTAGAAAAACACTATCTATCTAGATTAGAACCATAAAGAAATAGAAAATCTGAACATAGTAATAACAAGTAAGAAGATTGAATCAGTAATCAAAAATCTCCCAACAAACAAAAGTTGGGCATCAGATGGCTTCATTGGAGAATCCTACCAAATGTCCAAAGAAGAATTAACACCAATCTTCCTCACACTTCTAAAAAACTGAAGAGGGAATCCTATAAACTCATTCTATGAGGTCAGCAATAACCTGATATGAAAGCCAGATACTAAAACAAAAACAAAAAACCCACAGGTCAATATTCCTGATGAATATTGATGCAAAATCCTTAACAAAATATCAGCAAACAGAATTCAAAAGCACATTAAAAATCTTATACACCTTGACAAAGTGGGATTTATTCATGAAAATATAAGGACGGTTCAACATACAAAAATCAATATAATATACTATATTAACAGAATTAAGGGGAAAGAACCCACATGATTTTCTCAATTGATGCTGAAAAAATACTAAAGTCAACACCCTTTCATGATAAAAACACTCAATGAACTAGGAAGAGAAACTCCTGCAACATAATGAAGATCATGTATGAAAGGCCCACTGCTAACATCATACTCATTGGTGAAGCACTAAAAGCTTTTCCTCTAGGATAAAGAACAAGACAAGGATCCTTCTCTCACTCCTTTACTCAATGTAGTAATTAAAATATTTTTACAAAGTAAAATTATTTCTTTTGCAGACAATATGATGTAGAAGTACTAGGATATACGCAGAAAACCCCAAAGATTCCACAACTAAACTGTTAGAATAAACAACTTTAGCAAAGTTGCAGAATACAAAGTCAACACATAAAAATCAGCTTTGTTTCTACACACTAACAACGAACAATTTGAAAAAAAATTAAGAAAACAATTCCATTAGCATCAAAAAGAATAAAATACTCAGCAATGAAAAATAGAAAAAACTCAATATTTAGATTTCAAAATAATTATCTGGAAACATGAAAAGAGAGTTATTTAAAACTTGACACATACCAAATACTTCCTGGGAATATATTGAGCATAAGAGCTGCTCTTAGAATATACTCAAGAAGGCCAGGCACAGTGGCTTACACCCGTAATCCCAGCACTTTGAGAGGTAGAAGCGAGAGGACTGTCCGAGTTCAGAGGTTCAAGACCAACTTGGGCAACTTGGTGAGATTAAAAAAAAAAAAAAATTACCCAGGTGTGGTGACACGCATCTGTACTTCCAGCTACTTGGAGGGCTGAGGCAGAAGGATCACCTGAGCCCAGCAGGTCGAGGCTGCAATGGCTATGAGCATGCCACTGCACTGCAGCTGGGTGACAGAGTGAGATTCCAACTTAAACACACACACACACGAAAATGTCTTGCATCCTTATATATATATATTTTTTTTTTTTTTTTTCTAAATGCCATTTTTAGAAGTCCATAAACTCTGTCACTAAGCATGAAGCACGATCATATAGAAAATCTCAAAAATCCTGCAAACAGCATGATGTCCTCTAATCAAAGAGGAAGATGCCTTTGGGCTGAGAAAAACCACCAAAGGTTAAAAAAGAAACACTAACTTTTATAAATTAATCCTGTATCTTAATTTCTTGGATGAGAATTTTAGAAGGAAAAATTATCACCAAGGTAATGTTCAGGCTTCCTGCCTGTCAGAAAAGACAGAATCAATATGACTTCTATGATGGTGTAAGAGCAATGGATTCCACGGGTTATTAGTTTCTTGGAATTAGATAGGTATCGTTGACCATTCTCTCAACCCTGTATTCTAGAAACATCCAAAAATGTAAGACAGGTTCTCTTATCACATTTATATTCATATACAGCATTTAAAATACAAAGCCAGAAATTGTCTTTTTCCAGTCCTACTTAAATTCAGATCTTGCATACATCTGTCCTAGATTTTAAAGACTACGGGACCATTTAAGCTGCTTCAGTACTACTGTATACCTTCTCAGAGTTCATGCTATGATTCTCAAACGTTGTTCTACATCCTGCCCTGTGGCCCATGGGCCCAGTGGACAGTGTTTCAGCTGTATGCCCAAACTCAAGACTCATGCTGAAAAACTGCCATTGATTTTGCCAGGGGAAGGGGTGGAACCTTCCTTCCTTTCATTTGGTCCTCTACTTTTCTTGTAGACTTGCCCACCCTGTCTGCAGTCATCGGTTCTCCTACAGTGCAGGCACTCCTTGCCTTCTGGCCCCTTTCCACAACATGAAGCAATGCTGCTTGGCCTTTATTAGGCTTTCTTTAGAATAATCTTCTGATTTTCCCAAACCCAAGATGACTAGGAAATTTCTGGGTTGTTAAAGGTTAGCTGAGCTGAATAAGTAAAAATATACTTCTTTCTGACTCTGGTTTCAGAAGTACAATGAACATAATGAATGGGCTTCAGGCAAGTAACATTATCACCCTATTAATTTTTAGCAATAATATAATGAAAATAAAAGAAAAAATTTATAATGCATCAAAAAGGCAAAGGATAATACATGAATAGCAAATTTATACACACACACAGCCTGCTTCCACTGACCAGGGCCTCTTGGTATTCAGGACTCATGCAGTGAGAGTATGGAAGTCAAATTCAGGGCTTTCCCTCCTCAGTGTTTCTCCTTAGTACACATGTCTTTGGTCAAATCACATCAAGTTAAACGCCTTTGGAAAACACCTCCAAAATTAGAAAAGCAGTCTTGGTGGAAGCAAGCATCTATTTGCTCCTTCTTTCTTCTCATGCTGACAGGGTCACCACGGTCACAACTGACTTCACAAAATAAGACTACTGAGCCTCATGGGCAGGACTTTGGTGTTGTTTCCTGGTAGAGGAGGTGGGTATGCACTGATTCACTTGCATTTTCTCAAATATCCTAATATCCAAAGGATACACACATGTAGGACTTCTGGCTGGCTGAGAGGGCCATATAAAGCCAAGCAAAATAGGTACTAATGCATACTCTAACTGGGCTCCTTGCCCTTGGCCCTGTCTCTGTTGTTATACACCCCTTGGCATAATGCAGAGAGCCCCTGTTCTTTCTCTGTTGAGCAGATTTGGTTAAACAGGTGAGGTTTATAAGTAAGGGAGGATAAGGATAGTGGTGGGATGTGCCTTTGAAGGAAGGGAGGATAAGGACTGTTGGTGTTAGTATCTGTCTTGTCCTCCCACCCACTGAAAGGTAGCAGGTCAGGGGAGAAGAGGATGCTGAAATGAATCAGTCCTGCCTCAGGAGAAGAGGATGCTGAAATGAATCAGTCCTGCCTCAGTATCCATCTCCTAGCACACAGGCTTAGAGGAGTGAGAGTCACAAGAACCCATGCTGGTGTCTAGCCTCTCACCTTGAACCTACAGCACTGCCCTCACATCATGGCCCATAAGGTTCACTGCCCATGGCCTGGTTTCTGTGAGAGTCAGTCTATGTCTGGGGTTGCTCCAGCAGTGTGCCCCACCCTACATTTGACATCACCAGGAGTGTATGTTTCAGGATCATGCAAAGTGCAGTGGCAATCTCAAGACAGCACTCGAGTCTCTTTGACTTTGAGAAGATAGAAGAACACATACCAAGCAAGGCAAGAGACTATAGGCAGCCGGACGCTGAGCAAAATTCCTGAGAAGTACACTTTTATACTAATTTCACAGACATTTTTCAGGTGCCTGTTGTGTTTTAGGTGCCTATAATCAAACAAGTGTCTCAGTTTCCGAGGTCTGGAGGACAAGGACTCAGGACCCTTAGAACACACCCTATAGAAGGGCATTCACTGCTTAAAAAGAAGGAGCTGTTTTGCTGACCTCTGCACAAAGCAAATTTGATCTTAAGGTTATAAAAAGGATCTGTACCCAATATTTGAAACCAAAGAAACATCATTAAGAGCTGTACTTGAAAGACATGCTTGGGAGTACTCTGGGACTCTTGGAGGCTTATCAACGAGAAGTAAGGGGGAAGCCAAAGAAATTGGAAGAATGAGACCAAACAGGATTTGGCTTTTCTTTTACAAAGACTGCTACTGTGCTGTTTTTTCTAATCTTGAAAAATAACAATTTTCCAAGGAAAGATTGGCCAAAAAAGGGAATTTACAGACTCTATGAACATCGGGGGTAGGGGTGAAACTAAGAGTAAATAATACCCATGAATACATTATTAATGGCTATTGAAAGATGTAACTGTTAATACTGTAGCTATAAAATATATTTCAGGATTATAGATAAGAACAAGGAATATTTAAACTAAGACCATGATCTGGAATGATAAAAGCAATCATTCAGAGGGGTACACTAAGTCTTCACTTACTTCCCTACTTCTTGATAATCTGTGAGCAATGAGCAGCAGGTCATGGTAGGACAGTTCACCTGCATCAGACAAACATCAGATAAGCCAGCGATACCACTCCTAGGTATTTGAATGAATACATGATGAATGTATCCACACACAGAAAATCTGTTTGCACATATTTAAAGCAGCTTTACTCATAACTGCCCAAACTTAGAAACAACCCAAATGTGCACCAACTGGTGAATGGATAAACAGTCTGTGGTATATCCACCAAATGGAATACAGATGCTCCTTGACTTTTGGTGGGGGTTACAACCTGATAAACCTACTGTAAGTTGAAAACACTGTAAGTTGAAAATATATTTAATACAATGAGCCTACCAAACATCATAGCTTAGCCTAGCTTATCTTAAACATGCTCAGAACACTTATATGACCCTACAATTGGGCAAAGTAATCTAACATAGAGCCTAATTTATAATAAAACACTGATTATATCATGAAATTAATTGACTATTGTGCTCAAGTATAGTTTCTACTGAATGTGTATCATTTCTGCACATGTGCATCATAAAACTGAAAAAACCTTAAGTCAAATAATCATAAGTCAGAAATTGTCTGTACTACTGAGAACAAAAAGGAACAAACTACTAACACAGGAAATGGTATCGGTAAATCTCAAATGCATTATACAAAGCAAAAGGAGTCAAACTCAATAGGCTACCTAGTTGTATGATTCCATTTATATGACATTTTGGAAAAGACAACACTGTTGGACAAGAAAACAGATGAGTGATTGTCTGAGGCTAGGACTGGGGAACTGACTAAAAAGGGGCATAAGATAGCTTTCTTATGCCCCTTTTTAGTGAGAAAAAATATTCTCTATCTTGACTGTGGTGGTAGTTTATGACCGTATACATTTGTCAAAACTCAACTGTAAACTGAAAAGGATAAATTTTACTGCATGTAAATTATACTTTAATAAACTTGACATTAAAAAGAAAGTTTGCAGAAGATAAAATTATACATTGGTGAGTCTCATAGTCAAAAGAATCCAAATTACTTCTAATCAAATCTATCATTGAGCTTACTAAATAAACAGAAGAGTAGGATAATCTACACTTTATTACTATTTCATTTCCCTCCTGATCTTTGGCAGAAGAGTTAAAGAGGAAAAAAATAACTGACAAAATATAACCAAGCAGGAGAAGAAGACAAAAGCAGAGACAATGTTGACAGATGTGTTAGCTCATGCCTGTAATCCCAGCACTTTGGGAGGCCAAGATGAGAGGATTGCCCGAGCCGAGAAGTTCAAGGCCATCCTGGGCAACTTGGCAAGACCTTGTCTCTACAATAAATCAAAAATTATCTGGGTGTGGTGGCACACACCTGCAGTTCTGGCTACTTGGAAGGCTGAGACTGAAGGATCACCAGAGCCCAGTAGTGATCCTTCAGGCTGCAGTGGCTGTGAGTACAACTGTACTCCAGCCTGGGCTACAGAGTAAGACTTTGACTCAAAAACAAAACAAACAGAGAGAGTCTACAAATGCTGAATGATCCCAAGTTAATTGGACAGGTAAAAGCAAGTAGGTACTAACCTTAAAGTGTCTTTTAATCTTCCATTCAAGGTTCTCAGTTTTACCAGAAGTTGAGGCTGCCTTCTCACTGTCAACATCTGATAGAAAAAACTGCCCTGTGCTTTAAAAAAATAAAATAAAAGAAATCAAAAATAAATCTCAAGACTTTCAGTGCTTAGAACAGTGAGTGTAATGAAATCAATATTTTATAAAAATATATCAACCAGTGGTGCTGAATTGTATGAAAGGCAGGAGTCACTCACATACCCCAATGAGTTGATAAAGTGTGATGTTAATGCCTATGGGCCTCCCTAAGGGTACCAGATTGTCTACTATAGCAGATGCTTTACAGCATCATTGCTGCCATATTACCAAGGGAAAAACAGGGGAGCTTAAAAAGCATGTCTGATTCCAGGTAGAACCAACTGCATCCCAGACCCCAAACTCCTTCCTGTTCCAAAATTGCTGGAAAAGCATTCAGGGGCAGCAGCAGTGGCATGTGTCCTGAAACACCAGGCAAGCAGAGGGGTGGCTGATGAACAAATATGGAGTTCCAAATCTTTCAGCCTCTGAACTCCATGAGGCAATGACCAAATCTGTCTTACACTCTATTTTTCCATTATCTAGCACAATGGCTGGCCAATGAACATATTAAAAGATGTTCAACATCCTTGGAAGGCAACTTGGCGTGTATATCACCATTTCAAATGCTGGTACCCTTTGACCTAGCAATAGGCAATCTCTAAATTAGCCTATTTATTAATTCTGTGCCAGTCACAAGTATCAGTCCAGTGTTCACTGAAAAGGAACTAATGCAGAGTCCTCCTCATTCTTCATGATTTCTTACATTATAGTCTCATATATGCTACCAAGAAAACAAGCACTCAGATAAAAATGATTAAGATTATAATATCAAATGACTTATTTTCTTAAATGTGAATTCAAGAAAAGTGTTATGCTTCTTAGAATACAGCTGTCCTCTCAGATGCATCTTCTACTCATATAATCCTCATGGAACAAAGACAACACCTGGAGCTATACCTCTTCTGGACACGGAAGGGTCCACTTCCACACCTTTTTCATAAGGAGTGCCACCATTCAAGAAGAGTTTATACGTTCTATGAGAAAATGACATACAATGACAGATACATGTTATGGGCATTTTGTAAATACTGGAGTTAGTAGTGAAATATTTTTTAGCATAAATATATACAGACATTTTATTTATGTATTGTTGGTGAGAATGATAGTTGTTGATCCCTCTGTGAGGTTCATCTCAGCAAATAAACACTCTCTTTTTCCTGACTAGAAACTGTACGTTTTTCCACATGAAAATGAGCAAGATTAACTAACTGAAGTAATTAGAGTGTTCGGGCTTTAATAACTTGTGTTAAAGACAAGTAATGACTGTTTTTTTCATGTATTTTGCAAATGTGTTGATCGTTACTTAAAATAAAGCCATTATGAATTTATATTACTTTTAAAACATAAAAGTAAAAGGTTTAAATGGCATAGAAATGATAAGTCAAAAGTGAATAATCCTTCCCATCCCTTCTCCCCTAGCTTGGTAAGTGTTCTTCTTCTACACAAATGCAAACAAATGCATAAACACAGTGAATTTCAAAACGAACACAGGCATTCTTTTGAAGTCATATACTAAGTGCAGAAAGCAGCAGGTAAAAGGCCCCTTTGATCCCACGGCACCCCTTCCCCAATTATGCTCCCCAGGGGCAACTTCTGCAAAGAGTTTGCCTAGACCCACCCATATCATCTAACAAATAGTTGTTATAAAACAAAAGAGGAGTCACAGCGTTCAACTACTCTACAACTTACTTTTTTCATACAATATTATACACTGAAAGTGTTTTTGTATTAATACAGCTTTCCCTCATTTTAAAAAATAGCTGTGACTTCATTTTCAGTAAAACGGAGATATACTTTTCCTTATTTCTTTCCCTAAGTACAACTAGAAATGATGAATATATTTTAAAAAATCAAAAGAAACTTGGGTTTCTCCTCCCATCCACAGTTACGAGATACATCTCCTCCCACTAGGGTGAAGTTGGGAGTAGCGGAGTCAGGACTTTTACCTCTGCCCAGTGGCAAGGAGACCATGTAAGGAACATTATCTAAATTAATCCTCACAATAAGCCTTTGGGGTTGGAATTATTATAATCCTCCGGATTAAAGACGGGGGAAATTCAGGCTTGGAGATGTTAAGGAACCTGTCTATAGTTATACAGGCAGAGCTGGGACCAGGATCCTCAATTTTGTAATTAAAAACTTGGGATCTTCTTTTTTTTTTTTTTTTGAGTTGGAGTCTCATTCCATCACCTAGGTTGGAGTACAGTGGCACGCTCACAGCCACCACAGCCTCAACCTGCTGGGCTCAGGTGATCCTTCTGCCTCAGCCTTCCAAATAGCTGGAACTACAGACACATGCCACCATGCCTGGCTAGTTTTTGTGATTTATTGTAGAGATAAGGTCTTATCAAATTGCTCAGGCTGGTCTCAAATCCCGGGGGTTAAAACAATCCTGTCACCTCAGCCTCCCAAAGTGCTGTGATTACCGTCTGAGCCACCGCACCTGGCCGACATCTTTTAAAATACCTATTTTATGTGTGTCATTTCTTCCCCTCCAGATGAGACTATACATGCTGTTTTCATATACTGTGTTAAACAACACTGAAATCAACATTAAAAGCCCTCTCCCCAAAAGTTACTGAAATGCTAATAGAACAAACCTGAGTTATCTAGAGTCTAAAAAATGAATTCTTACAAGATTATTCATTTGTAAGGAATATACAGCCAACTTACTTTGCTGGAATAGGACCTCCACTGGCATCAAAAAGTTTAAGAAAGACCCAGCCACAACTTAACTCTCCTCTTTCACCAGTTGACTAGGAAATAAAACACATATATAAAACTTAAAGTCTGAACTAATCAAATAAGCACATACCAAGTCCTTTTAAAGAAACAAAATTAGTATTCACCTTTAGAATTAAAAAGTTCTTCGCACAGAAATAAAATGAAACATAGAAGAGTCCCATTTTACTTGCAAGTCAGATATCAAAGATATTATGTCAAGTAACAATCATGTTTTGTCAAAATTGCTCTTGAAAATCCCTTAAACCGGATGATGTGACAACTGACAAACATTGTATGGAATGATCTCAAGGCACGTCAGCACTATATGCATGGGACTATGAAGCTCTGTTTCATGGATAGATGGAATGCAGGTGTTAATCATTCAAGGGCCTTTTTACTTGGAATTTTACCCTACTGCCAATTGCCAGATGCCCCCAGGGCTTGCTGGGATGGGGGGGGGCTGTGCCCTGTCTTACACACCCGTAATACATATGGATGAATTTTTCTTAAATAAATGAAGTGATAGTGCAATACCATTAATGTAAACTCTCTGTAATGGCTCTCAGGGTTATCACAGGGTCAGGTGTATATACTATACCTCTCAAGCTATTATGAGAATGTGGAGACATTTAATAACTAGCACAAACCTGTACTCACTGGTTCAACAGTTTATATAACATAGATTAACCCAGTTTCTGGTGTTCCCTTTATAAAAGTTACCACTCTGCCAGATCTCTCTCTCTCTCTCTTTTTTTTTTGGGGGGGGGGTTGGAGTCTCACTCTGTTGCCCAGGCTGAAGTGCAGTGGTACACTCATGACTACCTCAGCCCCAATCTGCTGGCCTCAGCCTTTCAAGCAGCTGGAACTACAGGCATGTGCCACATGCTCAGTTAATTTTTTTTTAAATTTATTGCAGAAATGAGGTCTTGCCATGTTACCTAGGCTGGTCTCGAACCCATGAGCTTAGGCCATCAATCCTCTTGCCTCTGCCTCCCAAAGTGCTGGGATTACAGGCGGAGCCACCACGCCTGGCAGATCTCTTAATTAGAATCCTCAGTTACAAGGCTAACTGAAATGGACCACAGCACCAGAATGCCACTAAATTTCTTTGCTCACTTTCTGCAAAGTCCCATCCTTCTCGAATCTTAGTTCTCTAAAAGCACAAAATTCACTCAAACTGTAAATACGATTAAATACCCTTTTATATTAAATGCTATTAAAAGCAGGAAATACATGTAAAATTAGAATCACTGCCATTCTCATTCCTTAAGGGATTAAACTTCCATTACACAGAAAAACTTCAATTACTTTACTTGTAAATACAGACTTTTAAAAAATCTTCCCTTTTAAGTGATACATTAGAAAGTCTTATCTTTCAACTGACATACATTGCGAATATAAGAAATTCCAAGTTCAAATAATATCCCAAGATCTGGAGATGAAGAATTGGACCTGATAAAACAATTACCATCGAGCAAGCATGGCAAGATGCGAGTAACCTGAAATGACAAAGAAACTGAAGTTACTGAAAAAGTAAAAATGGGAAGGGGGTTTAAGCCCTATTCATTAGTAAACAACTTATGCCTTTGCATTATAATAAAGGTATTTTAAGGAAAACAAAAGGCAGATGGATTGAATTCATCTATAACAATGATCTGAAATTTTTAAAAATGTAACTTTTCTGTTAAAGGGACATAACTTTACCTCCATTTACTCTTTGCTTAGAGTGGAGGCCAATATGAAACAAGTACTTTACCTAGGAGCTCAGAGGTGTTACAAAAATAGTTTTCATACAGTATAAGATATTTATATTAACCACTGTTCTTATAAACAGAACTAAATTAAAGACTGAATATACTTATTTGCTCAACTCTCCTGATGCATGCCTTGTAAATTTTCCTTTCCTTTCCCTTTTGCTCACTCCATCCCCTCTCCCTAGACAACCATATCCCCCTTTCTTGCCTGTAAAAGTCTATCCATCCTTCAAAGTCTAGTTTCTCTTCTACAAAACCTTCCCGAGCCCAAGGACTAGAATGAACTTCACCCTTCCATGTACTTCCAAAGAACTTAGAGTCCCATAACAGTACAATCTGCTTGAGTGATAGTGATCAACAGTACCCACCCCACAGGGTTACTTGAAGAATTAAATAAGATAAGGCACATAAGGGCTCAGCAGAGGGCCTCACACCTAGTTAGTGCTCCATAAATAGAGGATACTGTTGTTATTCACATGTTTTTCTATACTAACATGTAAGTTCCTGTACACACAGAAGAATGCCTTGTGCATAAGAGACGCTTCATTTCATTCAACAAAGTAACACATACTTATGATTTATCCCTCCCAACAGTTCATCTTTCTATCCCAGAAAAACATGAGAAAATTCTACCCAAACACTTCACAAACACAGTGATGCAGTATCAGAATTCTGAAGGGTTGCACCGAAATACAAGCCATGCTTCTCACTGGAGGCAGGGCACTCAGAAGATACAGCTGGACTTTTAGAGGTGAGCTGTATACAGTGTGGACACTCCAGAACACTAGAAAGGTAGCTCAGCCTCATCTAGAACCTGAGCTTCTCACAGAACCTCCATCTTGCTTTAAGATCTTTTGACGCACGAAGAGCAAGGGTAATTTAGAGTTTTTAGGATGCAGTCATATAAGGGAGTTAGCTATGGAAAGGAAGTAAATATTAAAGTAATGAAGCAGTAGAAAAAGTAACAAACTACAGACAATATTATAAAAATAATACAAGCATTTATGTAATACTGACTCACTGCTTTGAGCCCACCCAAGCTCATTCGGATCTTGATAGTACTTGGGTACAATGTACTAATCCCCTAGATATCACCTTTAATTTTATCGGAAGAAAGCACAGCACTCACTACCACAGTTGGAAGATTTGATTTTTGAAAAACACCTCACTTCCTAAATTTTATCTTTTTTTTTCCATGTTTTATCAAAAGGGCATTTTCTAAAATTGAACCCTGAAAGTCATCAAATGCGGTGATTCATAGGAATTATAACGTTTGTGAGTCAGACACATGAGTAATTTAATCAAAGACCTTAAGAAATACCAAGTAATCTAAAGATTTAAATCTGGTCCCACATATTCAATGCTAAATATGTTATATTTGGACAGTCTTATCTTAGAAACTAATTGCTTAACACTTAATAGATAAAATAAGTTCCTTCCTTACTCCAGTCTTTCAGGAGATTACTCACCTGGGGAGAAAAGGTCCACGTTTTGGGTTCTTTAGATTGCCATGTGGCTCTGACTGTGTGAATGTTGCTCAGAACCTGAAATGAGATTTTTGCTTTTGAAACCATGTTGTAGAAAGCTCTTTGAAACATTACCAACTTCCACATCCCAAAGAGTTAACAGTGGCTATGCTATGTGGGGAATATGGGGACGGGAGGGAACTTTCACTTTTTACTTCATGTAGTTCTGTAATGTTTTTCTTTTTAAATCAAGTATGATATAAATGAATTCAGACTTGAACCTTAGTGCTAGTAATAAATTATATTAAGTAAGCTCCTTAATATCTGAAATAGGTTTATCAAAAAGGTAAATGAAATTTTAGGTAAAAATGGCCCTTTAAGAGATGTGATCCATATGGGCATTTCATATGTGGTTCATTACTCTGCAACTAAGACAGACAATGCTAACAGCTATGATACAGTTAGATTTTTTTCCTTCAAGTTCTCTAGGCCCATAAGTTATAGTCTCCCTGTAATTTAAACTCTCATAAAATGTTATATGTAAGAAGTTCATCCTACAATTTACAGAAAATAAGACACAGAAATGGAACAAAAACATTATGGAATGAAGAGTTCACATTCTGTAACATTATGGCCAAAACTGACATTTTTCAAAAGATTGATGATTATAATTTTTATTTTAGATGAAAATATTTTAGTATAACACTTCTAAAACTGAGCTTTTAAAAATAATTTAAAATAGGCTGGGTATGATGGCTCATGCCTATAATCCCAATACTTTGGGAGGCCAAGGCGGGAGGATCACTTGAGCCCAGGAGTTTGAGACCAGCCTAGGCATCACAGCAAGATTCTGTCTCTACAAAAAGTAAAAAAATTAGCCAGGTGTGGTAGCATGCGCCTGTTAGTCCCAGCTACTTGGGAGGCTGAGGCGGAAGGATCACCTGATGCCAGGAGGTCTAGGCTGTGGGGAGTCATTGCACTCCAGCCTTAAGAACCTGACTCAGCCGGGCTCCGGTGGCTCAGCCTGTAATCCCGCGCCTTTGGGAGGCTGAGGTGAGTGGATTGCCTGAGCCTGCGGGTTCGAGACCCGCCTGGGCAGCGAGACCTCATCTCTACAATAAATCAAAAAATCAGCCGGGTGTGGTAGCGCATGCCTGTAATTCCGGCTACTTGGAAGGCTGAGGCGGAAGGATTACCGGAGCCCAGCAGGTCGAGGCTGCGGTGGCCGGGAGCGGCCACTGCACTCCAGTCTGGGCGACAGAGTGAGACTCCAACTCACAAAAAAAAAAAAAAAAAAAAAGAACCTGACTCAAAAAAATTAAAATAATCTCAAATGAGTCATATTAGGTCAAATTGAAGTCACTGCCCTCCACAGCCTTATTAGTAGGTATTTAGGAGTATTATGAGCAGCCGGTTGTTTTCCACATTAACAAAATCCCCTTTACTTTAAACAATTAACATATATTTATTTAAGCTTTTCCTGAAATAATGTATATTCTCAACCTGGACTCTTAGAGTACAAATTTCTTGTGATTGCTATCTGGTGATTACCACAAGCCTGTATTTTACTTATTCTAAAGTCCTTCTTGGTTTCCAGGAATGTTTTCCACTTCTAATACCCAATAAGTTCTTTGCTATCATAGAAATTGAAATCCTATACTATCTCTCACTAATCTTTTCAACTTAGAGAACCTTAGTTTTGAAGCTTAGATTCAGAAGTAACTGCTTCTACTTGATAATAGCATAAGTTTACTGATAAGAACTAAAAAAGATTTAGCCCAGCAATCTCACTATACATTTGAGAAACTGTAGCCAGAGAGGGCGAAAGACTGGCTTAGAATCATATTGCTTTCCGCACAAAACCAGGGCAAAGAATGAAGTAATAGAGAATTTTAGAAAACGTAGAGACATTTCATTTGGCAAACTGCATTAAGAATATCTAAGGGGCCAAATATGGTGCATGCACCTGTAGTCCAGCTACAGTGGAAGGCTGAGGAAAGAAGATTGTGTGGGCTCATGAGTTCCAGACCAGCCTGGCAACTACTTAAAAAAAAAAAAGAATGTACAAGAACTTCTCAACTGGTTATGCTCCAACATAGTCACTCTGCTCCAGACGTAAAGCAGTGAAGCAAGCAATAACAGTAAAAAAGATAGAGCAGAACTCAGAAGTAAGATGAATATGTCCATGAGCCACAAATAGAAGAGAAAAGCAAGAAGAGGGGAACACTGAAATCAGGGTTTTCCTGGGCTTTGAGTCTAGAAGGAGCATGTGGTGGCAAGGAACTGGATATGGATGCTACAGAGGCTAAAGGTACTCAATCCATGATAGAGGAATAGAGACAGCCTTATTGCTTGAAGCCAGTAGGGTAAAAAAATAAAATAAAATAACAAAAGTTGCCAACCATCCTCCTCAAAGAAAGTAGTAGCCTTAAGCAGATGGGACAAAGATGTAGTCACAACACCAGGACCAGAACCATGTCAACAAGTGGGCCTTTTAAGGAACTGATGATATCTCCAACCTCATCTTAGACTAAGAACCCTAGCCAGGTGCAGTGGTTTACACCTATAATCCGAGAGTACTGCCTGACCCCAGGTGTTCAAGACCGGCCCGAACAACTTGTCAAGACCTTGTCTCTACAATAAATCAAAAAATTAGCCAGGTGTGGTACTGCATGCCTGTAGTTCCAGTTACTTGGAAGGCTGAGGCGGAAGGATCGCCTGAGCCCAGTAGGTTGAGGTTGCAGTGGCCATGAGTGTGCCATTGCACTCTGGCCTGGGTGACAGAGTGAGACTCCAACCCAAAAAACAAAACAAACAAAAGAACTCTAAACTCCACTATAAGATCCAGTTCTGGACTGGGGCTGAGGGACATGGGGTACCACACTACTGGATAGAGGGAAAAGGTGCTGAAGGAAATAACTGGAGTTATAAAGGTATTTGAGGAAGCTGGGGTTGAAAAATCCCCAAGTTTGGCAAAGTTCTAAACCTATAGATTTAATAAGCTGAGTAAATCCAAACAGGGTAAACCCAAGTAATTCATGCCAGACACATCATAAACTCCTGAAAACTAAACACAAAGAAAATATTTTGAAAGCAGTAAGAGAGAAAGCATTTATGGTAACCAGTAGGGGAAAAACAACTTGAATGACAGTGAATTTCTCATTAGAAACCATGGAGGCTGGAAGGAAGTGGTGCAATATTTTTCAAGTGCTGAACAAAAACAACTGCTAACCCAGAATTCTATATCTAATGGAAATATCCTTCAAAAATGAAGAGGTAACAGAGACACTCTCAGATAAAGTCTAAGAGAATCTGTCACCAGCAGACCTACCCTATAAGAATGGTTAAGAGAAATTCTCTAAACAGAACATGGTAAAAGAAGGAATCTTAGAACATAAGGAAGAGAGAACAAAGGAAATAGCAAAAATATAAATACTATACATTTTCTCTCGAGTCTTCTAAATTGCGTTCAATGCTGTATGATATGGTTCTCAACGTATGCAAAGAAAATATTTAAGACAATTCCATTATGCATGAGAGAGGGTAAAGAATTAAAGGGAAGGTTTTATACATCATTCCAACTGGAATCAGTACTAGTAGACTGTGGTAAATTATGTGTGCATGAAATAGCACCTAGAGCAACCACCAAGAAAGTTAGCCAAAGAGATACAAAGTTATCCAAAGAGATACACTCATCAACTGCACTAACAAACATTATTTTTCATATGTACATATGCATACGTATGTGTGTGTGTGTGTGTGTGTGTGTGTGTGTGTGTGTGTGTGTGTGTATATATAGAGAGAGAGAGAGAGAGAGACAGTACCTGTTCAATACATCACATATTTGATATGTAGCATTAACAAAATGTTTCTCCATAATCCTAGTGGGAACTGATTTAATTCCTCAGTAAGCTCACCTTATAACCATCAAATAGACAGAGGCGTACATGTCTGCTGAGAACCTGTATGCCCGTTCCTGGAAGAGGAATCATTTTACATCTCCATAAAGTCACAATCAATGAAACACGACTTGGTCTTGACCTAATCTGAAAGAAAAATTAGTTATGAGAAAGTTTATTTTTATGATTTATAGCATAAACCCATCTTTTGTACATTCATTGAAGAAAACGTACATCGAATAAAAAAGGACAAAAGAAAAACTTCTACACAAATACACACATGAGAAAAGTTTTCACACTGTTCATTTAAAATTAGAACCAGTCATTTCAGGTAAATTTTTCAGTTATATTTGAAATGACTGCATTTTAATTAAACACTCAAAAACTGTGATAAAATGAACAGTAAGTAGTAGTAGGTAAAATGCATGACCTTATTACTGAATCACAGATTCTAGCCCCCAGGTTCATTCCTACAGAATGTGGGTAAGTGTAGAAGGTTACCACAGCATAATTACCAATGACACTTGGCATTAACATTATTCAGGTTTTTTATTGCAAGCAATTGTCTGCATTGTTCCCTGGTTTCCTATGTAGATGTTCTGACAGAGACACTGTTTGACGTACTTATTTGGAGTTACTTCACAGGTGTAGCTCGGATTGTGAATAAATAAATTGGCATTCTAGTTTTTTATTTTTTATTTTTGAGTTGGAGTCTCACTCTGTCACCCAGGCTGGAGTGCAGTGGCACACTCACGGCCACTGCAGCCTCAACTTGCTGGGCTCAGGTGATCCTTCTGCCTCAGTCTTCCAAGTAGCTAGAACCACAGGCACACGCCACAATGCCCAGCTAATTTTTTGATTTATTGTAGAGATGAGGTCTTGCCAAGTTGCTCAGGTTGGTCTCAAACCCATGGGCTCAGGTAATCCTCTCACCTTGGCCTACCAAAGTGCTGGGATTATAGGCGTGAGCCACCATGCCTGCCCTGGTTTTTTATTTTTTAAGAACTTCAATTAATGAAATTTTACATTCTACTTTATGGTCATGAACCTATTCATTTAAATAAGTTATAGTGTTACAAAAAATAAGACAACATCTAATGGTTTATCACCTTTTCAATTTAAGAAATGAGAGGTGTTCTCAGGGCACAAAATTACAAAGCCATTTAGTCAAGTACTAGTATATTAAATAGACTGAATTCAATATCTTTGTTGACTTGTGACAAAAGATACTTAATACTCAGAAGGTTCCTGGCAATATTTAGGTTAATAAGAAAAACGAACCGGGCTCGATGGCTCAGCCTGTAATCCCACGCCTTTGGGAGGCTGAGGTGAGTGGATTGCCAGAGCTTGCGGGTTCGAGACCCGCCTGGGCAGCGAGACCTCATCTCTACAATAAATCAAAAAATCAGCTGGGCTGGTAGCGCATGCCTGTAATTCCGGCTACTAGGAAGGCTGAGGCAGAAGGATCACCGGAGCCCAGCAGGTCGAGGCTGCGGTGGCCGGGAGCGGCCACTGCACTCCAAACTGGGCGACAGAGTGAGACTCCAACTCAAAAAAAAAAAAGAAAAACGACACTCAAATTCTTCACTACCACCCCCCACCAAAACCTGACCACACTGTCTTCTTACTCTTCCCTTGAGACTGTGGGGAAGGGAGGCAGAAAAGGAGAAAGCAAGTAGGAAGAGAAGTGATGTGCTCTAACGTGTTTATAACCGCTAAAAAAGAGGGGAGTGGATTAAATAACAGGTATATTTCCTACTTGAAATATTGGGATGCCAGGAGTACTTTCCTCTTAGCACTATCCAAAAAGTATGATCATAAAGTACTGCCAACATCCTAATTCCTACCTTATCAAAATAATGTTACTCCTCTTCCTCCTCCTCCTAATGATAATACTGGCTAACATTTACTGAGCTCTAATCATGTGCCAGGCATTGTTCTAAGCCCTTCACATATATAATGTAATTCTCACAATAACCCTATGTTGGAAATTATTATCACTCCCTTTTTACAAATGAAGAAACTGAGGCAAAAGAATGATTAAGATAGAAACCTAGTATTACTTCCTTTATAACAATGGGAGAAGAGAGCAATGGAGAAGAAAACCAAGACAAAGTCAAGGTAAGTAGTTTAACTTATGAAGTCTTAGTTATGAAAATATCACTGTTTCAAAATTGCAATATAGAAACAACTGTTTATTTTCTATAATGCATTAATCAACTGGCATGTTATTTGTCTACTTGCAGCCATGATGAAATCTGGTTTTACTGATAGGAACTCCACTTACAGTGCCAGCTTTAGTATCCCACAGCAGATCTCGGAAGGCCAGTTGTGAAGGCGTGAGCTCTGGTTGTAGGAAGTAACTTGCTTGAAATTGATTCCCTGCAAAAATCATTTTTCCTTTATTTTCTTACAAAATAAAAAGAAATGAAATTTAAAACAAAAAATCCATGATGTTATGCCACAGACTTAGAGAACAGACACTTTCAAAATGCCAAGCTGCTTACTAGGAACTTGCTTTCTAAAACAGATGCACCAATATAAATTTATGCATAAAAACAAGAGTACAAAACTTAAAGATAAGAAACACATAAAAGATCATCTTTAAGAAAGATCTTATAGCCTTTTAGGCCAACAACATGCCCCATGATGAAAACAATTCATTCCAATATATTTGTAAGCAGTTTTTGGAGATTTTAGAAAAAAATACATAATCATTAGTTTCACTTCTTAACCCAAAAATATTTTTATATCCAATTCCATACTTTAGTCATGAAGAATACTTATTACAAAACCATTTACACATTCAAGAAATAATTTTTAAGTTCCTTCTCTTGCTAGGTACTACATTAGGAGTTAGAAATACAAATGTGAATCAGAGAGATATGTTCCCTGCCCTCATTAGCTTACAGTTGAGTGGGAGAAAACAATCTTAAATATAAGGAGATAAGTGAATAAAGAAAATAATAATAAGAGCTGACTTGGAGTCCTAAAGGGTGCTCAAATGAACAGGAATGGGGGAACCTTTATCACTCAAGAAAGTCATCTCTGAAAAGGTGGAATTTACTCTGAGACCAGAGGGATGAGGAGGAGTTGGTCATTTGTGGGGGGGCTGGAAGGGCCTCCCCAGCAGAGGCAACCCCAAAGCAGCCCTTCCATGATACTCCAACTCAACCCAACTCAATTCAGGATATAAAGGAGACTCTTCATCTCCCAACATGGTGCCTTTTCAAAATGAGCTTATAGACAAAAGTTGCCAAGTACAGGGAAATCCAAGAAAGAATAAGGAAAATGAAAATGCCAAGTGGAAATAACTCTCTGGAAAAGTCTTACTTAAAGAGAAGCAGAGAAAAGGAGGCTTAGAATGGGACAGGGTTGGAGGGGCTGGCTGGAGGCAGTATTAATTGTACTGGTACTACAGATGGGGGAATGAACCAGTGCAGGGAAGGGGGCCAGGCTGGCTAAGGATACTGGAAAGGGCTGATAATTAAAGGAATCACATTTTTGAAAAAGAGAAAAGGGCTGGAACCCAGAGTGCAGGCACAGGTAAACAGACTGGCTTCTGATAGGATCAGAGATCATTCCTGTCATTGGAAGGACAAAGAAAAGATGAGCACTGAAGAGATGTGAGATTCAACATCTTCCACAGATTGTTTTGCCTATGAAGGAAAAATCAGATATAGACCTTGACTGTCAGCTAAAAGAGTGCTGTGACTGACAGGCAAGTATTACCTTCCTCTAGAAGCTGGGAGAGTGTGGAAGGCCTGAACCCTGCAGGAATAGCTCCCATCGTGGTTAGCACATCAACAGTGTCTATCTGCTGGAGAAAGTAAAGTAAAAATTAATTTGGTTGTTTTCATTTTCTCACCTCTGTAATACTTTCTCATTATTACTATAGCAACTATAACCCCCAAAAGGACAA
The DNA here is from genome assembly GCF_000164805.1 of Carlito syrichta. Classification (NCBI taxonomy): domain Eukaryota; kingdom Metazoa; phylum Chordata; class Mammalia; order Primates; family Tarsiidae; genus Carlito; species Carlito syrichta. Next base: position 145,756 of record NW_007252807.1, read on the forward strand.
TACAAACCTACAGACTCTAGTGTAAGAATACTACAATTGAACCCCAAATTCCTATGAGGATGCCATCACGGAATCTTGGCCTCTCCCAAGGACTTCAGCCCCACATAGTGACAAGTGTTCTGTGTTCCAGACCAGCTGCTTCAAGTACACCTCATATCAACATGTACCTGCTCCTGTCCTGCTCCACAGTATGCTGCCATTTAACAGACAAGTTAATGGCTGTCATCAACTGATATGCACTAAAGAAATAATGGATTTTTATGCGTATGTATACACATACACACGCACCCCCACCATCACACACACAAGAATGTTCTTATAAGTAATAATTAGAAGAAAAGGTCAGGAGGAATACTTACTAACCAGTTCATGGTGATTACTTGGAGGGATGAGGGGAAGAATTTTCATTTTGCTTTGTAATCTCTTTAAATAATAGGATTATGAATAATTTCTTACTTTTTAAAGCTTTTCAGAATTTTCAAATAGTAAGTTAAATTTCTTAGTCTTCACACAAATGACAGAAAATTCAGATAGGACCAGTTAGAATGTGTCCAAGCTTTCAAATTATACCATAATGAGATTATCTATTCTTTTTATACAGAAGACCTCTTGAGAAAGGTCACTTGGAGCACAGCCTCACTAAAATAAAAGTATATGTCTTCTGTTCCACATATTCCATGCTCTGGGCCCTGTTTACCATCCAATGCTATCTTTCACAGTCTCTACCCAGCTTTGCATCTGAACTCAACCAGAACTCTCAGGTAACAAAAAGAGATATCAATAATAAGATGGAAGACACCAACCTCTGAGATAGCTTTTCGAACAGCACTCCAATGGGAATCAGTCCTGGGGAGACAAAAGCACAAGGTAAGTGTAGTGATGGGTTATGTCTAGTCACTCAACTAGGGAACTTCACCAAAGAACCAAGCACATAATTTGTTAGTAAGTTCTAAAAACCTAACCATCTCTAGATGAAACCAAACTAGAACTAAATGCACTAAAAAAAATTATACTATTAAAGTAGTAATGATTTTTAAGCAAAAAGCAATATTAAAAGCTCTCAAGATGCAAGTTGTCTCTATCTTACGAAATTATTGCATTATTTATAATATAAATAAATAAATAGTTTCCCAGCCCCACTTTGGTAACTTCTCACACCTCTATACCTTTGCTTAACTTCCGCCCCATCTGCTGTTTCATCCACGACCTCAACATCTTCTTCACTACTCTCTTCACTTGATTCTTGGCTTTCTTCTTCTTTATCATAGGGCTGAAAAAAATCATTGAAATGTGAAGTGTTTTCTAACTAAAGCAAAAAACAACCAGAAAAATACCAGTACTTTCAGAAAGACTGAAGCATAGATAGGAAGTTAGAGGCTCTCGAATCATCAAAGAAACAGAAATTAAAACTACACTGAGTTACCACCTAACCCCAGTCAGGATGGCCATCATCAATAACAAAAAACAACAGATGCTGGAAAGGATGTGAGGAAAAGGGAACACTTATACACTGTTGGTAGGAGTGTAAACTAGTTCAACCTCTGTGGAAAACAGTGTGGTGATTCTTAAAAGTTCTAAAAATCAACCTCCCATGTGACACAGCAATCCCCCTTCTGAGAATATACCCGGAGGGACTCTAATCATTCCACAAAAAAGATACCTGTGCACGCATGTTTGCTGTAGCACTATTCACAATAGCAAAAACATGGAACCAACTGTGCTTCCCATCAAAAGAGGACAGAATTCTTAACATGTGGTACATATACACAATGCAATATTACACAGCCATAAAGAAGGACAAAATTATAAACATCACAGCAACTTGGATGGATTTAGAGTCTGTAATACTCAGTGATATATCACAGAAAGAAAGAGCTGAATACCACATGTTCTCACTCATAAACGGACCCTGAACAATTATCATAATACTATAAGAAAGGGATTGGCAGTAATGGGAAACTGACGGGGGGGGCATACTTCGTCAATAAGGGTACCTGATCTCAACTCAGGTTTATAAAAAGGCTTATAAAAAATCAGTAGGAAAAGATTTCTAACACATGGTTGATAGCCTCACTATTAGAAAAAAAATGACAAGGAGTGAGGAAGACAACAAGTTTAATCAAAAATAAATTCCAGATGTAATTTATTCAAATGGAAAAAAAAGAATCCTCGAATCCAAGGGCTTTAAAAAAAAAAGAAGATAGAACTAAAAGAAATATAAAAGTATTCAAAGAAAGTAATCTTGAGATAAAGAAGCCCCTCCCAACTATCATCGCAAAACTAAAAATCATAAATGGGAACACTGATGAATTAAGCTACATAAAAAATAAATGTGGCCAAAAGTCAACAACAAAAAATCTAACACAAATTTCTAAAGGTTAAAATCATTATTATTAAAATATTATAAAAGCTCTTATAATCAAGAAGAAATAGATTTTTAAAACTCCCTTAGAAAAATGGCCAAAAGAACTGAAAAGGTGATTCACAGAAGAACTATAAATGGTCATAAAGCATATGAAATGAGTTCAACTTCATTAACGGGAGTGCAATAAATGCAAACAAAAACATAATACTTTCTTTGCTGGTCACACTGGCCAAAAAAAAATGTTTTTTGAGTTGGAGTCTCATTCTGTGGCTGAAATGCAGTGTCATGATCACTGCTACTACAGTCTTGATATTCTGGGCTCAGGTGATCCTTCTACCTCAGCCTCCTGGGTAGCTGGGACTACAAGCATGCGCCACTACGCTTGGCTAATTTTTTAAATTTAAATTTTGTTTTTTGTAGAGACAAGGTCTTGCTATGTTGCCTAGACTGGTCTTGAACTCTTGGGCTCAAGCAATTCCACCACCTTGGCCTCCCAAAGTGCTAGGATTATAGGCATGGGCCACCATACCTGACCTGGCAAAAATGTAAAAGACTGATAACAGCTACTGCTGGCAAATGTGTGGGGAAACAAGCACTCTCTGATGTTGGGAACAGGAGTAAAAATTGGCATAACTTTTCTAAAAGGCAAATTAGCGAAATAACAATGTAAAGGTGTAAACCCTTTGAGCTAGTGATGGACATGTAGGTATCTACCTAAGGGGATAATCAGGCAGGTCTATAAAGATTACAACACAAGTTGCTGGTTGGCTACCACCTCTTCTCCACCTCTCCTTTTCTAACAAAATCCGTAATTTCAGCAATAAGCCAGCTAAAAGACATTTTCCAAACCTTCCTTGCAGCTAGGTGTTACCAGAGAACTAATGCTGGTCAACAAGCTACAATTGGACGTTTTGTGGTGGCACTTCCAGGAAACTTTCTTAAAAAGGTTGCGGCTCATGCCCTTCGAATCCTTTCCTTTTAGCTGCCTGGAATCATTAAAAGATCCAGCAGCCAACTTAAAACTAAAGAGATAACTCTAGGAAGAGTAAGCCCACTCAGTCTAACTACTGAATAAAATAGTAGAGGCGGCCTTAACCAATCCTTGACTGCCTTCCTCCACACTTGAGAGCAATGTGCTTACATGTGCTTCTACCTTATTTAAATCACTTTGGGAGGTTTTTTGGTAACTCACAGGAAAGGCTAATTCTACCTTTTTGGCAAGATAGTTGATAGTGATTATTGGCTGGAAATAACCTAAATGTCCATCTAAATGAGGTTGGAAGACTTGTTGCCACTGAAAAAGGTGATCTAGACCTGCCCTGTACAATCCAGCGGCCCCTCACTACATGAACCTAGTGGGCTGTTAAAATTACTCCAAATTAAGTGAGCTATAAATGTAAAACACACTGGATTTTGAACTTAAAATAAAATAAAAGTAAAATAGCTTAATATTTTAAAAATACTGATTGTATGTTGAAATATTTGATAATATAAGATACATTATTAAAATAATTCCATCTGTTTCTTTTTACTTTTAAAAAATGTATATAATGAAAAACATGTATTTAGTTTTGTTTCTGGTTCCTGGCTCAGAGCTTCTAAAACCCTTGGAATTTCCTGAAAGATAGGAGTGTGTTTTCTGATCATGAGTCACTTTCCACCACTCCTGAGTCTGTGCTAATGAGGTGATTCTAGGTGGGTCCCTAGACAGCTTCAGGAAGGGGACCAGTTGCCAGAAGAAACAACCTTTAAGATGAGACAGGATCTGGAGACTGAGTTAATCACCAATGGCCAATGATTTAGTTAATGCAATTAATGAAACCTCCATAAAATCCTAAATGACAAGGTTCAGGGGAGGTTCCAGGTTGGTGAATACAGTGAGTTGCTGGGAGGGTAGCATGCCCAGAGAGGGCATATCAGCCATCCCCAACCAATACCTGGCCTTATGTATCTCTTCCATTTGGCTGTTCCTGCCTTACATACTTTATGACAAACTGGTAACTGCAAGTAAGGGCTGTTCCTGAGTTCTATGAGTCGCTCTAGTGAATTACTTACTGAACCCCTGAGGAGGGAGTATGGAAACTCCTGAATTTATAGCCAGTCAGTGAGAAGTACTGGTGATGCTTGCAACTGGCATCTGAAGTGGGGGTATTCTGGTGAGACAGTGCCTTTTACCTGTGGGGTCTGTGTTAACCCTGGGAGTTAGGGCCAGAATCAAACTGAATCGTTGGATACCCAGCTGGTGTTGGAGAACTGATGTGGGAAATGCTGCATATTTGATATCAGAGAAACCACATATTTAGTGTCAGAAGTGGTATCAGAAAAAAGACATCTCAATGTGGTCACTGGAAAATTTAAATTGTATGTGTATTCTGTGTTATATTTCTGTTGAGCGGCACTAATCCAAACAGGCATCTATATTTCTTGGCACAGAAAATGATCATGCTGTATTATGAAATAAGAAAAAATAGGCTACACACATCCATGTATAGTATGTTTACAGTTTAGTAAGGGGATCATATATTTGCAGAAGTTAACACAAAGTTAACTGTGGTTATATTTTACAGTGAACAACAGACACCCATTAATTGTTATGGTCAACACTGGTCCACAAAGCAGCTTTACTGTGAGACAACACTCTAGGGCTCATATGCATAGGAGCACTTTACAGGTCCCCAGGATCATTGCCACACAATATTTTCCCCACATCCTGACCCTCTAAAATTAAAGCAAATTCTACACCTCAATTCATTCACTAGTCAATAGGCAAAAGAACATAGCTAAATGTTTTATTACAAATGATAAATGGCTGGATGTGGTGGCTCACGCCTATAATCTCAGCACTTTGAGAGGTCAAGTCGAGAGGACTGCCTGAGCCCAGGAGTTCAAGACCAGCCCGGGCAACATGGTGAGACCATGTCTCTACAATAAATCAAAAAATTAGCCAGATATGGTGGCACGCGCTTATAGTCCCAGCTACTTGGAAGACTGGGGTGGAAGGATTGTCTGAACCCAGCAGGTTGCGACTGCAGTAGCCATGATTGGGCCACTGCACTCCAGCCTGGGGAACAAAATGACAAACTCAAAAATAATAACAACAACAACAAAGTTTTGAAAAAGAAAAGGAAAGCATAAATAATATAAAGACTAACCTCCAGGTAGGTTCTGGGAACAAGACCTTTGTTTCCTTTGGCATTCTTAGCTATCCACCAACCATCAGGTTTTTTTTCAATTATAAGGAGAATTTCCCCTTTCTTAAAGCAAAACAAAGTAAAACTTTTTAAATGAACTTAAATAATCATGAGTATATGTCCTTACCAATGATTCAAAATAAACGCAGAATAAAGGCAAAGTGTCTTCTTAATCCGATATTTATCCTAATTTTTATCGAAAGCTTCCCCACCACCCTACCACTAACCCTACCACTAAACCTACGTGATCATAAATGTGACTATACATTCCTTTTGGTTCCCTAACATACATTCAACCCATATATTCAAATAGGAACTATTTTTCACAATTATTTTTAGGGCCTTATACTTATTCCAGCAATTTGATTATTGTGTAAAATATTTTTGAATTCTTTTAATCTCACTGAAAAAATGTCTATACATGCATATAAATCCCCAAAGAAAATCAATTATATTAAAGTTAAACCCTATTTTGAAGCAAAAATAGCATTTACCAAATATAATTACCCACTAAATTAATCAGATATGTTTTGCATAACAGTCGTCCATTTATAAAAATACAATCCAAAGAAAATAAATAAAAATAAAAATAAAAATAAATAAAATAAAATAAAAATACAACCCATCTTTGAAGAACAAAGAATTTCCACTACTGAGGACATCCGAAAGCTAAGATTTTCCTAAAATATACATTGTTGTCTAATACTGATAGCATTTTCTAAGAGAATCTGGGAAAAGAACTAGGAATTAAACTGTACAATTAGTTGTACAATATTCTTGTGTATTTGTTATTAGTCAGTTACTAAATTTTGAAGTTGAATAAATATAAGAACCAAGATTCATATATTTATTAAAATTTATTTGGCTCATTTCTCCAAAAGAAAATATCATCTCAAATTCCTTTAAAAGTCATAACTTTATTTGTCTATCTCACCTGCCACTTATTTATACTCAGGCCAAGTAAGTATAGATACAAGCCCCTTTCATATATGGGTTAGTAGAAAAAACTGCTACTGATAACATAAAGTGTTCCCTTCTAGCTCCAGCTAGATACACTGCCTAACTCACCTGAATAAATTTATACACATGACATTCAAAAATAAATGACAAAATTTTACTGCTAAATTAGGAATTATCAACATTAAAGTTGCTTTCAAAAACCTTTAGAAGAATTTTAATAACAGAATCTCTCATTACTACTGTTTATAAATCATAACTACTACTTATTTATGGAAACAGATCGAGTCTTAAAAAGTTTAATCTCAGGAATATTTAATACAGGTGTACACACAGAGTATTCTTATTAGGTATGTACACTTTTTCAATCCTTAGATTAGGTTCTAGTCTTATTCTACCTACTTTAAATGTAAGATCTCCAACTTGCTGCGCTGTAAAATCTCCAACAGCGATGTAATCTTTATATGTTGCCTGTTTGTCAGATTCATTTTCCTCTTTCTCTTCCTCTTCTTCTGAGTCTTCTTCCTCCTCACCACATTCTTCACTTTCACTTTCGCCACTTTCACCTTCACTTTCACTTTTCCCACCTTTACTTTCTCCATTTTCATCTTCTTCAGCAGAATCATCATCTTCCTCTTTTTCAGTAAGTGCCCCAACTCTACAAAAAAGAATTTCTATGACTAAGATCACTTACTATAACATACAAGAACAGACCAAGTGTGAGTATAACATCTGTATATAGGAGGACTGTCCATATTGAGAGCTGGCAAATGAAAGAAACAAGGGTAAATACAACGAATGGTTTCTATCACCTAGCTAACAATATGTGACTAGAGAGACTGAAGACTGAGGGTAGAGAGCTGAGTCACGTATGTGAGATGGTAGAGTACACAATGGACATGAGACCAAGGAATTTGTATTCAAGTCCTGGATTCACTCATTCAACAACTGCTACACAGTGCCTAGGCACACGGGCTCTGGATTTAAATTCTGGCTCTATTACCCCTTCATTGGATGGCCTTGTGTAGGTTTCTTTTATGATTTCCATTGATAAAGCAGAGATATTAATAAGAATATGCCTTCTAGGTTGTCAAGAGGACTAAGACGAGGTACTACTTGCAAAGTGTTTAGCATAGTACCTGTCTATAGCAAGCTTTTCATAAAAGTCAGGTATGATGATGACAATGATGCTGTATGCCAGATTCCCTGTCAGGCATAGTAGACATAAAGGTAAACCAGACACAATTCCTTTCCTTAAGGAGCTTGAGATAAGACCATCTAGAAAATGGAGAATTATAAAATAATTCAATAGGTTCTACAGTAGAGGTATGCACAGGATACTAAGGAACAAACCACACATGAGGGACAACTCATCCAGGCTTCATGGGTAGGAATGAGAAAAGACTTAGAATTGGGTCTGGTGGGATGATTTGAATTAACCAGGGGGAAAAAAGAGAGAAGGTGGGGCAGAGAGAAGAGAAAGGAGTTTCAAGATCAGGGAACTTCAAGTAGCTCATAAACGGTAGTCAAGGATTAGGGAAAACAAGCAAGAGAAAAGACTGAAAAAAGTTGGGCAAAATGCATCCATGTGAGTTTTACCATTAAGACAATCCCTAAAAATGAAGCAGGGGAAGGGCAGGATACAACTTTCACTTTAGCAAAGTGACTAAACTACAACATGGGGAACACATAGGAAGAGCTAAAGGTGAGGGTGGCTATTAAAAGCGAGAAATGAGCAAAGCAAAAGAAATCATTAAGAGAGTAGGGAGACAGCCCACAGGAGGGAAAACATATTTATGAACTGCATATCTAAAAGAAGCCTAACATCCAGGATCTAAAAGGAACTCAAATGTGCCAAAAGGAAAAAAATCAGCCCCATTAAAAAGTGAGCAAAAGGCAGCCAGGCTCGGTGGCTCAGCCCGTAATCCCGCGCCTTTGGGAGGCTGAGGTGAGTGGATTGCCTGAGCCCGCGGGTTCGAGACCCGCCTGGGCAGTGAGACCTCATCTTTACA
>NW_007252807.1:154501-170738 GCF_000164805.1 Carlito syrichta
CGGGAGTGGCCACTGCACTCCAGTCTGGGCGACAGAGTGAGACGCCAACTCAAAAAAAAAAAGTGAGCAAAAGGCAAGAATACACACTTCTCAAAAGAAGACATACAAGCAACCAATTCAAACGAAAAAATGCTCAGCCTCACTAATCATCAGAGAAATCAAAACCACATTGAGATACTGTCTAACTCCAGTAAGAATGACCATGATTAATAAAACAAAAACCAACAGATGCTGGGGAGGATGTGGAGAAAAAGGAATGCTTCTACACTGTTGGTGGGAATGCAAACTAGTTCAATCTCTTTGGAAAACAGTGTGGTGACTCCTAAAAGAGCTAGAAATTGACCTTCCATATGACCCAGCAATACTCCTTCTTGGAATACACCCAGAGGAACTTAAATTACCATATCAAAAAAGATACCTGTGCATGCATGTTTATTGCAGTACTATTTGTAATAGCAAAAACATGGAACCAACCGTGCTGCCCATCGAAACTGGACGGGTTAAAACAAAATTGTGGTATATATACACAATGGAATATTATGCAGCGATAAAGAAGGGCAAACATATGGACTTCACAGTAACTTGGATGGATTTAGAGTCCATAATACTCAGTGACTTGTCACAGAAACAAAGAACTGAGTACCATACACTCTCACTCATAAGCAGAGCCAGAACATTTACCATAGTACTATAAGGGATTGGCAGGCAACCCCCTCAGGTCCCCTCTCACTCTGGGAGTTTTTCTGTCCTCTCAATAAGTCCTTCTCCCCCCTAAAAAGGGATTGGCAGTAGCCAGAAACTGCTAAGGAAGGGGGAGGAGATATAACATCAATAAGGGTACTTGAGCCGGGCTCGGTGGCTCAGCCTGTAATCCCGCGCCTTGGGAGGCTGAGGTGAGTGAATGGCCTAAGCCCGCAGGTTCGAGACCTGCCTGGGCAGCGAGACCTCATCTCTACAACAAATTAAAAAAAAAAAAAAATCAGCTGGGTGTGGTAGCACACTCCTGTAGTTCCAGTTACTTGGAAGGCTGAGGCGGAAGGATCGCCGGAGCCTAGCAGGTCGAGGCTGCGGTGGCCGGGAGCGGTCACTGCACTCCAGTCTGGGCGACAGAGTGAGACTCCAACTCAAAAAAAAAGGAAAACAAACAAACAAATAAGGGTACCTGATCTCAAACCAAGTGAAGTGGAAACCGAAGGGAGGCCCAAACTTTACCTGTACAATGACTACTTATGTAACTAGTCCTGAGTCATACCCCACATCATTAAAATAAAATTAATTGAAAAATAAAAGTGAGAAATGACAACAGTATTAACTAAGAAAACAGCATTGGACATGAAGAAAAAGGAGGTGAAATGGAAGATGAGGAAGAGAGAGATGCCAAAATAATATTAGTATGGGTAAGCTGCTAAATCTCTCTAACCCTTATTTATTCAAACTGTGGCAGACACGCTGTGCTTGGGCCATAACAATGAACAAAAAACAAAGATTGCTGGCCTCCCAAAGCTTACATTAGAGAAGTTTATTTTTAAAATGGGATACTTAGATATGAACACTGTTAACTATACAACAATACTTAGCAAGTAAACACTGTTAACTATACTATGTCAGATATAAGATATTATCTGGAATAAAGAGGAGTATTGGGTTTGCTTTGTTTAAAAATATGGCTGGGTGCAGTGGCTCAAGCCAGTAATCCCAGTACTTTAGGAGACCAAGATGAGAGGATCGCCTGAGCCTGTGGGTTCAAGAACAGCCTGGGAAACTTGGCGAGACCTCATCTCTACAATAAATCAAAAAATTAGCTGGGTGTGGTAGCATGTGCCTGTAGTTCCAGCTACTTGGAAGGCTGAGGATTGCCTGAGCCCAGCAGGTGGAGGCTGTGGTGGCCATAAGCGTGCCACTGCACTGTAGCCTGGGTGACGGAGTGAGAATCCAACTAAAAAAAAATTAAAAATTAATAAAAACCTTGCAGGACACTCTCATATCAAAGTGGCCTAAAACATAAGCAGGGATTTAAATGAAAACAGTTTTTACAGCACAAGAATAAAAATCCTTAAAATATGTCACACAGATTTCAGCGTATCATTTTCCTTCTTTAGGAGATATTTAGCACACATGCCATATGGATCAATTATTCAGAAATGTTGCCAAGGATAATGGAAACTTGATATGGTTTTTCTCCTTTATTACATTGATGTAGTAAACGTCATTCATTTTTTAAATGTTAAACCAACCTTACGCTCTGAAATAAATTCCACTTGGTCATGATGTATTTTTCTTTTGATATACCTCATCAGATTTTAATATCAATGCTATCTAATGCTCATTAAATCATCTGGAGTGTTTCTTCTTTTTCTATTCTCTAGAGAAATTTTGCAATACTGGTATTAACTATTTTTTACATGTTTGCAATAATTCACCAGTGAAATTACCTGGAAGTATTTGTGGGAAGGTTTTTAATTACAAATTAAAGTTCTTTAGCAGATATTATAGAAGAACTATTAAGACTGTCTATCCATCTTGTGGCAATTTTAGTACATTTTCCTTTTTTTTTTTTTTTTTTTTTGAGCTGGAGTCTCAGTCTGTCGCCCAGACTGGAGTGCAGTGGCTGCTCCCGGCCACCCCAGCCTCAACCTGCTGGGCTCCGGCGATCCTTCCGCCTCAGTCTTCCAAGTAGCTGGAATTACAGGCGCGCACTACCATGCCTGGCTAATTTTTTGATTTATTGTAAAGATGAGGTCTCACCAAGTTGCCCAGGCCGGTCTCGAACCCGCGGGCTCAGGTAATCCACTCACCTCAGCCTCCAAAGGCGCGGGATTAAAGGCTGAGCCACCGAGCCCAGCTTGTACATTTTCTTTTTTTTTTTTTTTGAGTCGGAGTCTCACTCTGTCATCCAGACTGGAGTGCAGTGGCCGCTCCGGGCAACCGCAGCCTCCACCTGCTGGGCTCCTGCGATCCTTCCACCTCAGCCTTCCAAGTAGCTGGAACTACAGGCGCGCGCTACCACGCCCAGCTAATTTTTGATTTATTGTAGAGATGAGGTCTCGCCAAGTTGCCCAGGTGGGTCTCCAACCCGCAGGCTCAGCCAATCCACTCACCTCAGCCTCCCAAAGGGGCGGGATTACAGGCTGAGCCATCGAGCCCGGCTCATTTTCTTTTTAATGGAACTTATTTCACCTAAATTTTCCAATTTATTGGCATAAATTGTTCATATGTTTACACTATCCTTTTAACATAAGTAGAATCTGCAGTGATAGTCTATTTTCATTCCTCTTTGGTTTTTTCCCTCTGCCTCTTCTTGATCAGTCTTGTTAGGAATTTATTCATTTAATTAATTTTTCCAAATAACCAACTTTTGGCTTTGTTGATTTTATCTACTGTATGTCTGTTTATTATTCACTGTTTTCTGCTCCAATTTAAAAAATATTTTTTATTTTAAAGGTATGGGGTACAATTCAGGGTTAAGTATACAAATATTCATTATGCAGGTACTCTTGCTCTTATTTTTTAATAATTCCTTTGTTCTGCTTTCTTGAGTTTAATTTATTGTTCTTTTTCTGACTTCTAAAGTTAGAAGCTTCAATGACCTATCTTCAAATTTTTTTCAAACTATGAATTTAAAGATATAAATTTCTGCCGGGCATGGTGGCTCATGCCTCTAATCCCAGCACTTAGGAAGGCCGAGATGAGAGGATTGCCTGAACCCACAGGGTTCGAGACCAGCCTGGGCAACTTGATGAGACTGCATCTCTACAATAAATCAAAAAATTAGCCAGGCATGGTGGCGCGTGCCTGTAGTTCCAGTTACTTGGCAGGCTGAGGTGGAAGGAAGGATCACCTGAGCCTAGCAGGTCGAGGTTGCAGTGGCCGTGAGCATGTCACTGCACCCCAGCCTGGGCGACAGAGTGAGACTCCAACTCAGAAAAAAAAAAAGATATATATTTCCTTCTAGGCATTGTTTTGGCTGCAACTCACAGTCATGTGTCATATTTTATGATTATTCAAAAATATTTTCTAATTGCCATTGCAATTTTTTTGACATGTGAGTTAATGTAGAAGTGTGTGACAATTTATAAACATATGCTCTCTAGTTACTTTTCTGTCATTGACTTTTAATGCAATTCCTAATCATCAAAGAATATATACAATGTGGTTTCAAACCTTTGAAATTTGTTGGCAATTGCTCTGTAGTCCAATATGATTCATTCAAGTTAATGTTATATATGCACTCGAAAGACTAAGTATTACATAGTTGAATATAGTGTTTTACACATATACAGTCAGGTGCCACACAACATTTTGGTCAATGATAGACCACACATACAATAGTGGTCCCATAAAATTATAATACTGTATTTTTACTGTATATTTTCAATGTTTAGATACACAAATACTTATCATTGTGTTACAACTGTCTACAGTATTCGGTATAGTAAAATGCTGTACAAGTTTGTAGCCTAGGAGTGACAGGCTATACCATATTGCTTATGTGTATAGCAGGCTATACCTTCTAGGTTTGTGTAAGTATACTCTGATGCTCACACAATGGTGAAATAGCTTAATGACGCATTTGTCAGAACATATTCCTGTTAAGCAGTTCATGACTACATATGTAATTAGGTCAAGATGGTTAAGGACTGTGGATGATAATTATCTGGCTTTCCTTTTCTTCTGTCAACTTTTGCTTTATATGTTTAAACCTATGTCATTAGATATATACACATTTAGGATGACTTTTTCCTACTGAATTGACCTTTTTATCATTACAAAATGTCCTTCCTTATATAGTAAACTACTTCTAGCCTTAAATTCTTGTTACTAATATAACTGCCTCACCTTTCTTCTGGTTATAGTTGCATGGAATATCTTTTTCCAGTTTTTTATTTTCAATCTATCTATAATTTTATACTAAGTGTTATCTCTTCTAAGCAGTATATATATATTTTTAAAGTACTCTGACAATCTCTTTTTTTAATTGGAGTGTTAATTCATTTAAATTTACTGTAACTATCCAAATGGCTGCATTCAAATCATGTTACTATTTAGTTTCTAGTGTTGTCTCATCTGCTTTTTTTGCTTTTCTTTCCTGCCTTTTTTTGGGTTAATCAAGTCACTTTTAGTATTCCCTTTCGTCGTTTGTGTTGCTATACTAGCTGTATATTCTTTGTATTATTTTGTTAGTAACTGTTAGCGGTCTCACAGTATACATCCCTAACTCATAATCTAATTTAAATCAATATTACATTTCAGTAAAAAGAACTTTAAGATTCTTTTGTCAACCTTTTGTACTATGCTATTGTTACATATTTTGCTTCTATACATAGCCAGTCTTCATCATTTTCAGATTATGTATTTGTGAATTCATCTGTTCATTAATATTTATTTGTAGCCCCCTAATTCATACTTGCAGTCCTTCTGTGGTCATTTGTGAACATGCACAAAGCAGTGAAAAATCAGGGTTGTCTGACATACAAACTTCCAGCTCAGGTTGAACATTGTGACACATGCCCTTTTTTTCTAGTTTGCATATAATTAGCAAGTACCTTTTTTTCCAGTCTACTTAGTACCATATTTTTTGCATTATCGTGGAAGGGGGTGGTTAATTTTGCTGTTTAAAACAACTCCCAAGCATAGTGCTAAAGTGTTTTGAGGTGTTCCTAAGCAGAAGAAAGCTGCAATGTGCCTGATGGAGAAAATACGTTTGTTAGATAACACATGTTCACACTCGAGTTATACTACTATTGCTGTGAATTCATTATTAACAAGCCAATAATATACATTATATAAGGTGCCTTTGTATAAAAACATACACCCAAAAAGGCTGTGTATTACTCAGTTGACAAAAACATTGTGACCAGAGGCTCACAGGAGCCTAAGTCTACATTTCCCCTGAAGCAGTGGTTAAGTATTTGCTAATTCAGTGTTTGTGGCCACTTTATTAAACATAACTACAGTAAATAATGAGAACCAACTGTATATTATAAATTCCCAAATATATATTTTGCTTTATACAACTGTCTTTTAAAACCATGTAGAAAATAAAATAATAGGCTTCTATATTTACTCACATACTCTTCATTCTTTCTTGAAGATTCAAATTTCCATATGGAATCATTGTCTTCTACCCTGAAGAACTTTTTTTAGCATTTCTATTTATTTATTTGTTTGTTTATTTTTTGAGTCAGAGTCCTACTCTGACGCCCAGCCTGGAGTGCAGCAGTATGCTCATGGCCACCACAACCTGGACCTGCTGGGCTCAGATGATCCTTCTGCCTCACCCTTCCAAGTAGCTGGAACCACAGGTGTGTGCCACCATGCCCAGCTAATTTTTGATCTATTGTAGAGACGAGGTCTCGCCAAGTTGCCCAGGCTGGTCTTGAACCCCTGGACTCACGCAATCCTCTTGCCTCCACCTCCCAACGTGCTGGGATTATAGGCGTGAACCACCACACCTTGAGCCACCACACCAGGTTCCTTTAGCATTTGTTATGCTGCAGACTGGTTGACTAATTTCCTCAGTTTTTGTCTGAAAAGGTCTTTATCTCACTTTCTGATACTTTTGCTGGATACAGAATTCTGGTTTGATAGATTTCTATTGACATTTCAAAACGCTACTGCATTGTTTTCTGATGTTTTTTTTTTCTAATAACACATCAACTATAATTCTGCTGTTTGTCTGTACAAATGTTTCCCTTTCCCCGATTGCTTTTAAGATTTTCTCCTAGCTGGGCTCGGTGGCTCAGCCTGTAATCGCGCACCTTTGGGAGGCTGAGGTGAGTGGATTGCCTGAACCCGCGGGTTCAAGACCCACCTGGGCAGCGAGACCTCATCTCTACGATAAATCAAAAAATCAGCCAGGCGTGGTAGCGCACGCCTGTAGTTCCGGCTACTTGGAAGGCTAAGGCGGAAGGATCGCCAGAGCCCAGCAGGTCGAGGCTGTGGTGGCCGGGAGCGGCCACTGCACTCCAGTCTGGGCAACAGAGTGAGACTCCAACTCAAAAAAAAAGATTTTCTACTTACCTTGGTTTTCAGCAGTTTGATGATGATGTACCTGTGTGTGGTTTTCTTCTATTCTGTTTGAGTTCCCCGAGATCTTTGGATCAGTGAATTGATAGCTCTTCTAGATTTCAATTTTAAAATGTTTTCAGTCATTAGCTCTTTAAAGATTTCTTGTCCTCCATTCTCTCTCCTCTCCTCCTGAGACTTCACCTACAGGTTTGTTATAACTTTTGACCATGTCCCACATCTCTCTTACATTCTGTTTTGTTCTTTGCATTCTTTTTTCCTTTTTGTGCATTTGTTTGAAAATTTTTAAGTCTGTCTTTGGGTTCACTGATCCCTTCCTCTGTTGTATCCAGTTTTCTGTTAAACCACCTTATAATTTTTTAAAATTTCATATAGTGTACTTTTTGGTCTCAGAATTTTCATTTTGATCTTTCTTAGCTTCTATTTCTCTGCTTAAGGTTCTCTGCATCCATCTATTCTATCATTTCCTATACATTCTTTAACATATCAAAAATTGTTTTACAGTTCTTATTTGCTAATTTTCACACCTCTGAGTTCCTATCAATTTTTTTCTCTTGACTATAGACACTCTTCAGATTTTTGACATTGAAACAGATTTTGAAAGTTCTCAGTCATTATTTCATCAAATATTATATTTTTCAGCTGTGGAATATTCAGTTGATTCTTTTTTTACCTTATTATTTTTTTTTTTTTAGTCTTGAACTCCAGGCCTCAAGGGATCCTCTCGCCTCAACTTCCCAAAGTGCTGGGATTACAGGTGTGAGCCATCATGCTTGGCTGATTTTATCTTAAAGATGTGGGGTACAATTCAGGATTAGGTATACAAGTGGTCATCATATAGGTAAAGTTTGAGCTTCTCTTTGGTCTCCACTTTGCCTAGTTTGAGATCAGGTATCCTTATTGATGTTGTGTCCCCCCCAGACCCACCCACCCCAGCAGTATTCCGCTACTGCCAATCCCTTTCTTATAGTATTATGGTAAATGTTCAGGGTCCACTTACAAGTAACTTTTTCTACATTTGAATTCTCTTAAAATACTCCACCTTTTCTCCATTTCATTCATCTTTTCTTCTATTTTCTTTAACATATAAATCATATTATCTAGAAGTAAATGTCAGCTAACTCTACTAGCTGGATCAGATCTGGGTCTGCTTTTATTATTTTATTCCTTATCAATCAGTACTTTCCCCTGCTTTTTTCCATTTCTATTTTTTATTATGGGATATTGTGATTAACAAATTACTGGACACATTCAGAGACTGTTATCTTTCTCTAAAAAGTGTTGAATTTTTAAATGTTACGGTTAAATTATTTTGTTCCTATTAAGGTCTGCTTTTAGGCTTTAACAGAAAAGATCTACTTCAGTTTTGCTTTATTCTTAGATTATGGTTGTAACTCTCAGGATGTTTTCTTTACTCCCAGGGCATGGGCCTTCTGAGATCACTAAATGCCTGGAGCATTCACCATCGTCTCTTTACTCTAACTAGGTACAACTTCAATGTTTTTCCAGAACTGTGAAGCCTCTAGAATCTGTTAAGCTTTCAGTCTCTCAGCAGGTGCATTTGCCAAGCTTTGCAGAATCATATACTACATACCCCAGGACACCATTCAGATTTCTGAGGTTGACTCTCTGCAACTCCCTTCTTTATGGTACCTTGCTCCACAAATTGCAGTGAACTAAGCAACTTCAAAGTGTGATCGCTGTCCCCTCAGTCCAATGAAATTGTTCCCTGTTTGGAATTCTCCTTCCTGCACCACACCCCATAAATTATTTCCAGGGAGAAAGTCTGACTGAATGTAGTACTCATCTTAGGTGTCTCCCTGTATCAAGAATATCAGCCCTGCTTGGCTGATGTGCAATACCTTCAAACAGCTGTTTATATATTTTGTCAAGACTTTATAGTTATTTTAGGGTGGGTAAGTCAGTCCAATACCAGCTACTCTGCCATTCTCAGTACTGGAAATCCAAAGAAATTCTAGAATTCTCGCATCTACATCCTTCAGCATCTTTCCAGAGTACAAAAAAAAAATGAGGAACAGCATTTGAAGAGTCTGAATAATTTTTTTTTCCTTTTGCTTCCCACAAATTGGATTTGTTCACACAGACTGAGTATCCCTACTCTGAACATCTAAAATCCAAAATGCTCCAAAATCTAAAACTTTTAAAGTGCCAAAATGATGCACAAAGCCACTGAGATTTCAGTTTTTGAAATTAGGAATGCTCTACATGCAAATGTTTCAAAATCTAAAACATTACTGGTCCCAAGCATTTCAGATAAAGAATACTCAACTTGTATCTACAAGTCGTCTTTGCAGCTTTCAAAAGCTATTATTAACATTCACTCTGGCAGAAAATCAATGCATGTCTCTGCTTCATAAAAAAAAAATTATGCAAGGGGGAACGATGTAGACAGTCCAAATCATTTTCCTCTTCTACATCATCACTGACGTTAAAGGTGTCACCCATATTTTCTACCATTTGATTATTTAGCTTTTCAGGTCTCTGTTTTGTTTCCCCAACTAAATTATAATTTACCTGAGAGTAGAGACTATAATTTACATGTCTTTATATCTATCATGGGATCTATCACATTCTATTATACAAAATAAATACATGTTGACTGTTAGTGTCATTTGTTTACATCTATACTGTTACATTTCTTTATTCTGAGTCAATCATTAAAGCTGTGGGTGACATCATATCTTAAAGAAAGAAAAAAAAGGAAAGCTAAAAAGGAAGCATACTCAGTTATATTTTCTCTACTTATGGCCACAGCAAGTTCCTGCAGTTGGTGGGTAAGTTTATCCAAAAGATTACGTTCCTCTTCTTTTCTCTGGTTATAATTCCCAACAGGTGCGGGTTCATCAGCCTATGAGAGAATAGAGGTCTATTTCACTAAAAAATTAATTTCCATTTTGTATTATATTTATTTCAAAAGAATAACAGCAAATAAGCTCCCATAAGTGCTATAAGACAAAGTAAATATCAATGTGAGATTTTAGCTTACGGAAATAAATAAGATTGAAAAGAAATGTAGATTATTGGGTTAGAATGCAGAGCAAATGAAAAAATAAAATTATACTACGTGTTTTGTTTTTTGTTTTATTTTCTTGCTAAGTGTTATCAGTAAGGGTTAGGCTCTGACCAAAGGTGGGCTTTTAGAGTCAATAAGACAGGTGCCACTCCCAAATTCTGCCACTTACATGGGTGGCAGAAGAGACATGGGTGCTTCACCATTGAGAACCTCAGTTTCCTCATCTGTGAAACTTAGACTTTCAAATTTGAAAAGTTTGTTACTACTGGAGAAATTGAGAAGAAATGCTCAGTGGCCATGTGTTTCAGATGCAGTAAAGGGGATTAATACATAGGCAGGGAGCTGAATTTCAAGCATCTTCCACTTTAAATTCTCCATGGGTCTCTGGCCCTGGCCACCTATCTGAAGACCAAGCTCATGTTAGAAAAAATAAAACCTGAAAGGATTGCCAAGGGCAAATTCTTGTTCCTTCTATTTCTGCAGTCACTGACATCATAGCTGCCATGTGATACAGGAGACTTCTTTACCACTTACCCTGAGGGCCAAATTATGTATTTTTCCCCACAATAAAATAAAAATAAAAATAATTCTAGACTGTAAAACACAGAATTTACAAAATGCAAGAATAAAAATAGCTCCTCCCAGGATTGTCAGAGCCCTCCACAGTGTGTAAGTTCATTGAAGCTGAACTGTGAACTGTTTTCCGTGGTTGCAGTCCTGGCTTTTTTGCTGTGAAGCACCGACTTCGTGAGCCTATTGGGCAAGGCAGGACTGACGGAGTTTAAGCTTTATCATTAATGCAAGCCCAGGACCTCACAGCTGGAATTAATACCCACTTAATGAAAACATTTGTATAAATATAAGATGATTTATAAGATGATTAACGATATTACTTACTTTGCTTAATTTTTGAAGAGTATTTTTATTTTCATCTATTGCTTGTTTTAACTGGATACATCTAAATTTTAAAAAAGAAAGCAAATGCATCGATGTTTCCATTGTCAGAACCAGAAGGTTATTTTATAAACATTATTCATAGTCTTTGAGCAGGCAAGAAAATCAGCTACTGTATGAACAATGTTAGAAATTCACATCTAAATGCTTTTCCACCCATTAGCTCTGATGATCCTCACAGGTATGCTCTCAAGTCCCAGACATAGTACCGAGGCTCAGAAACCTTCAGTGATTCTGGGCATCAGTTTCCCATGTCTAAAATAAAGAGCACTGCAATTCAAAATGCTTCTGCAGCTCCAAAATTCCATATCTTAGGAACTAGCCATAGAGACACAACAAATGATAACAGCTAAAGTTTATCGTAAGCCAGTGATAACGTTAAACTCTTTAAAAGCATTATCTAATTTAAGCCTCATAACAACTCTCACTCCAGCTAAAGAAAGTAAAGGTCTAAAGTGTCCAGATTCACACCGCTAGTCACTGGTAGAGTAACCATATGAAGATAGTTCAGGATTCTACAGCGGCTTCCCACCACACTCCTCTTCTGTACTTGGCCTGTCCGTACAGGCACAGCATTTCAGTTATTCCACAGACAGCTCATATAATTTAGTTTACGTCTTAGATATCCAAATAATAAATACAAAAATGGCCAAATGTGTGTTATAGCTAATAATGAAAGACTTTTTAAAAAAATCAATGCTTTACTGACCAACAGTCTCAAGTCAGTATTTTTATGCTATTTGAGTAATTTCTCTTTCTTACAGATGCAAGGGAAGTCAAATAAGCTGGGGAAAGCAGAACAAAAATCCTTAGTGAAGGGGCAGAAAAAGAGACACACAGAAACACCAAACTGGAGCTGACCTTGAGTGTCCTCCCCCAAAGCCCTCTCCCACCCTTCCTCTTTGCTGACAGTCTGCTTCCCATTGGCACATGCATTCCAATCTCCATTGCAGGTAGAGTGAGCATGGGACCCAGGGCTGGCCAAGAAAACATTTCAGCACATGCATTCCAATCTCCATTGCAGGTAGAGTGAGCATGGGACCCAGGGCTGGCCAAGAAAACATTTCAAACTATTATGCTAGGGAAAACGTCCCATTTTATCCTCCCTGACCAGCATGAAAAAAATCCCTCTCCCATCTGCTCTTAGAAGCTGAAGCCTAAGGACTTTGTAACCATGAGGAGAGACCAACAAGCCAAAGATGACAGAGCAGAAAGACAGCAAGGGCTGGTCTTTGAGGACATCATGAGCCATTGATCCACCCTGGGAGAACCTAGCTGCAGGCCTTTGTCAAATGACACAGACAGTGAAGCAACTTATTTTGATGGGTGTCCTGTTAACTTGATCAAAAAAATCTTTACTAAAATTTGGACTCAGAAATTTCACTTAAGGGCCAGAGTGGAAAACTATTTTTACATAATAGACAAATAAAATGAATTCTAATCACCTCCTTCATGTTTATACAAATGTTAAAATCCTCAAACAGTTCAGATATTTTAAGACTGCTGGTTCAGGATGAAAACTAAGCACACACTCATCTTCACTGCTTCTTGAAACCCTACAAAAATAATTAAAACTTTTTTTAAAGTAATAAACTCTGCACAATGAAAAGAATGAAAGCACAACTAGCCAACAAGAGATCTCAACAAATTTCCATTGCATAGAAAAAAGCTGGAAGCATGTTCTTCTATAAAGAGAAGAAGCCATAAGAGCAAAAGAGGGACATGATCTGCCAGGCAGAAAACGCCAGGATTTAAGGCAGCAAAGATGAAGGACTGAAGGTTAATTAAAGTTTGTGTAGAGAAAGCATTCTAGAGTTCTGCAGATGAAAAACTCATGCATGATGAGCTTATGAGATATGTATCTTATAGTTTTAATTATATACAAATTACATATTATATTGAAATAAAACAATATAGCTAACTTATATAAATTAAGTCATATCGATATATTTAAGGCTTTGAAGAGGGAAACCAGTCTTAAAGCAATCTAAGATCTTTATATTATTCAGGAGAAGAGTAAAGATACTGATTAAGTTTAGAATTAGTTAAGATTCTTTTGTACTAAACCTTGTGACCTTTTAAATGTCTATTTGGAGAAAACTGAGCCAGTTAGCTCCCTTTTCTTTCACCTTATCCTTCCTCTGCTCTCCCACTTTATCAGAGAATTATCAAAAAAAAAAAAAAGAATGAATGAATGGACTGGGGAAAATCATGGTTACAATAGAAGATTCCAGAACATCAGGGTTAAAAATAATAAAAGTATTTTTTATTCTGGCATTGGGGTTCTTCAGACTAAAGGCTGGTTGGTTCTTAGTCCTAGAAGAGTCCTATCCTTGTACAAAGACTTCACTCTCATTCAGGGGATCATACTAATAGGAAAGACACCTGCCTATATAACAGTAGAAGTGTCCTTAAGAGCTTGCTAGGGCCGGGTTCGGTGGCTCAGCCTGTAATCCCGCGCCTTTGGGAAGCTGAGGTGAGTGGATTGCCTGAGCCTATGGGTTCGAGACCCGCCTGGGCAGGTGAGACCTCATCTCTACAATAAATCAAAAAATTAGCCGGGTGTGGTAGCGCACGCCTGTAGTTCCAGTTACTTGGAAGGCTGAGGCAGAAGGATCACCAGAGCCCAGCAGGTCGAGGCTGCAGTGGCCAGGAGCGGCCACTGCACGCCAGTCTGGGCGACAGAGTGAGACTCCAACTCAAAAAAAAAAAAAAAAAAGAGCTTGCTAGGATAGCTGACCTAGTCTCTCATCCTTAGATACAAATGGATAGATAACTAAGAACCACCATATATAATAAAGCCAGTAACATGAAAGATAAAAGTTAAGACTAACCAAAAATAAATAAATACATAGAATCTGGGCCTAGAGGCAGCAAAGGGAATTCAGAGAGCAGAAGAGAATCTAAAGAGAGAAAAAAAAAACCACTTGTAAATAAGTGGATTAATAGTATGGCTGCTGAAATAAAAACTTGTAAATTAAGACGATAGCTATTGAAATAAAACAATATAGCTATTGAAGTAAGTAATAGAAAAGTTAAACGAAAAAGTGAAGAGAATCTCCTAGGAATAAACAGAAATACAAAGAAACAAAAACTATTAAAAGTTTTTAAGTAATTAATAGAGCTAAAGGATCAGTCTAGGATATTCAATACCTGACTCAAGGTGTTTCAGAAAGAAACAAACAAATGTAAGAAATTATCTTTCTGTAAAATAAAACCTCACTGAGCTCACGAGAGATATGAGATTTCAAACTGAAAAGATCAATTGAGTATTGAGCAGATAAAAATGACACCAAATTTTTGGTAATGAAATTTCAAAAGTCCAAAACAGGTCAATTCTAAAGGAATAATCAGACTTAATCAGCATGAACCGCATATAAAGAAAACTAAACAAAGTATTCAAATTATTTTTAATTCTACAGCTACCTAGCTATTAATCAAATATAAGGGCAAAGCAACATTTTTAGATATGCATTACTGCTGTATTTTGTCTTTTGGGAATTTTATTAATAAAAAGAAAAAAGGAAGGGAGGGAGAGAGGAAGGCAAGGAGGGAAGAAAAGAAAAAAGCCAGCCTCAAACAATTCGTGAACCTGGTCTGTGAAACCCTCTGCAAAGGAGAACTGCAGTGGGTCTCTGGCTCTCGCCCGGAGGGCTGCGGGCCCCAAAATCGCAGCCTGCTCTTCAAACGGAGCTCGGCCATTGCCACCGCTGGGGCATCGCAGCGGTCTGGACAGTCACTACGGCGCAGACGCTGCAGCACGGATGCCGCCGCCACTGCCGCCACCGCTGCCGGTAGCACATCGCACCACCGGGCGGAGGTGATCCCCGACTTCAGTCCTTGAAGCCCCTTCAGGGAAGATCTGCGGGGATCGCTGCCACCTCTCCTGTGACAAGAGACATCCTGCCCGCCGTGAGTCTCCTGCCTGTGCCCTGAGGCAGGCATCCATCTCCAGTCTCTGCCGGTTCCTGTCCGGCCCCACCCCCTCTGGGGCGAGCAGGTGAGATAGCACCACCTGCTGGCGATTCAAGGTAACAACACCGAAATGGGAGAAACAAGCTTGAAAAAGACATAGGCCAGAGTGGTAAACGGAGGGTGATCTGAACTGTCCTTCACAGCAGACCAGGGGCAACTGACCCTAACTGCAAACTAATTTACCTGCTTGAAAAGAAAGTTAGAAATCAGACATGAAAGGACATTGGACTTAAATGAAAAGTCTCAGAGTGTGTTTCATTGATTCTGTTAGTTTAATGACTTAATTCTATTCCTACTGTATTGTTCCTTTTTTTTTTTTTTTCCTCTTCCTTTTCTTCTCTTTTCTTCTCTCTGTAAACCATATCTTTGTATAGAGGAAAAGCACACCAATAAGGTGGTTGGTTAGCTTGTATGTTAGCATCACTATATGTTTTATTTTTTTTTGTATGGGAGTTGGTTCGTCAGTAGCTATGGTCTATTGTTTTTATCTGTTTCAGTATAGGTCTCTCTCTCCATTTGTTGGCACACGTTTGTTTCCCCCCTTACTCCTCTATCTCTCCACCCCCCCTCTTCAACCCACTGTCTGCTCCATTCTCTTCCCTTTGCTAACCACATTTTATTTCAGGGAGTAAACCTACTGCCCCACTGCACGGACAGATTCCAAGGCAGGGGAAGTAGGTTCCAGACTATCCACACACCTGTCAGCGAATATGAGGACCTGCAGATAGATTTTGAATAACAGCTCCCCCCTTAATTAAATCTCAAAACTGCAAAAAGGACGACCCCCAACCTACAGTGCAACTCCAGAATTGAACAAAGTAAGAGGGCATACATAAAAAATAGGAGATTGAACAAACAGAAGTAAAACCAATCCCTTTACCCCTGAATAACAGAATTAAAGAAGATGGTGACATGGAAGGAAGGAAAAAGTAGGGAGGGGGAAAAACCGCACAAATGTAAAAAAACCAAAAGAAGAATATAGGTGTCACACAGACCCCTGGGAGATCAGACACTGAGAAAACAGATTCTGGAACACAAACAATGAAGAGCCCCCAGAATGACTGGTCACATGCAACAAACCCAGACATCAAAACGTTAATGGAGAGAATTTTAAAAATTGAGAAGAGACAAGAGGAAAATAGGAAGGAGCTGATGTCAGAAATAACAGCAGTAAAGAATACTGTGATGGAAATGAATAACAGACTAATAAGCATGGAAAGCAGAATTAGCCAAGCAGAAGAAAGAATC
>NW_007252808.1:0-6913 GCF_000164805.1 Carlito syrichta
CAGGAGTTAACTTTCATTGGCTCCCTAGGCACCAGAGGCACACTTTTCCCCCTCTAGTGGCTAAGCCTTCTGATAGTCTCCATTCTGTCACCCTGTCTCCCCATAAATGGGAGATTAGGGGAGGAAACATTGGATCCCGATTTTAGAACTGTGAAGAGCTCAGAACCACCTGTGAGACCATCGTGGCAAACACTTCCCTGTTTTTAACATCCCATGTTCCTCTCTCATTTGCAGAGCATGTTGTATCTAACACATCCAGAGAAGTCAAGTTTGTGTTTTTATAGTAATATTGATTGGAATTCTGTTTCATGACTGTAGTCCTGAGTCTATAGTCCTGAAACTCACAGTGAAACCAAGAACACTTGTACACACTGTAGTGACTCAGTTTGCTCAAAGTTTCTTTGAAATCTCTGTTTTAATGGTGGCAAGAGGATGCATTTATTTCTGCTCTTCACCATAACTGCATTGTACACATTTATAAAAGTACATATAACTATCCTGTGCTTGAAAACATCCCACCAGGAAAGGAGAGTACCATGTTCTTTGGCCACTGTACCCAACTTTTGAGTTAAATTTCCACTTTGGGGAGGAGGTGAACCGGCGGGAAGAAAATATCCCTCACTCCTACCATTTTTCATGCAGCTGGCTCTTTCTCATCCTTTCTGTCCCATCCTACCTGGCCCCTTAGCTGCTGTCTTAGCACCTTGCATGCTTTCTTCCTAACACAGTTTGTAAATATTTTATTTATATGTTGCGTTTTTACATAAAATCAGTTTTTCCTACTAGAATATATAATCTTTTTAAGGGCAAGGATTATGACTGTCCTGTTAATAATTGTTTTCTCAGAACTAACACAGTGTTTTTCATGAGTTGGTATTCAAACATTTCTCGAATTAATGAATATAGAGGAAACTACATACTCACTTAGCTTTCATGTATTAAACCCTATGTTCAAGGGACAAAAAGGGTCAGAGTTCAAAGATGCATTCTGATTCCAAAAAGAATTTGTCCAGATCTTGGTTCTTAAGTCATATTACAAATATCTTTAACAGCTCAGCTCTGGTTTATGGTCCATATGAAGGATGTAAACGTCTTGGTAGACATTGTAAAATAAAGTTATATTGCTAATATAACATTAAAATGGTTAAAATTATATATAAAATGCAATTTTGAATTAAATACATGTATGTGACCCCTATGTTTCATAAACAAATAATCTCATGTTATCACCTGACAGCTCATGAACCAGGGTGATTATCAAGGAATGCAGTAGGTTTAATTTTATAACCATGGAGTGCAATTAGCAAAAACTTTACAAAGCAGTGTAGCTAAAAGGCGCATTATAGAGTATTGGTTTTGTTTTCTTTGGCTGGTTTATCTATTTTCGATTTAAAAACCCTAAGTACCCTTTAAAAGAATTTCGATAAAATCTCATTTTTGTTTGCTCAAGGAATTTACTCCATATATTTAATGTTTGGTTTTGTTTAGCAGAGGATGAGGGAACGGTTTGGAAAATTGTGATTCTTTCCTAATATCAAAGAAGAAGAAATTTTTAGAACCTAATTGTATATTAATGTTTTATTTAGGTAGGTTTATTGTGCTAGATGTAGAACATAATCACCCAGAACAGGTGCCCTAAAATAACGATTCAGTGAAAAAAATAAGATTAGCATACACAGGGATAATGTTTTAAAACTGATGACTTTTTAAATTTTTGTCAGGTGTTGTTCTTGTCTTTGAAGTAGTGTTCTCTTTTTAAGAGGGATGTGGAACAATAGTCTCACTTGCTCCTGTTGACCTAGATTGGCACTATGAAGAATCAAGAAAGCCAGAAATGGAACCATAGTTTCAAAGAAAACAGTCTGAGATACCAAATCCAGTTCATAAGTAAAGTATTTTAACATCATCCGATTTTGCCTCCTTGTGTACACTGATAGTCTGGGTCTGTTCACCTGGCATATAAGTCCCACGTGGTAGGGGGTCTTCTCATTCCACCTAGCTTGAACAATAGTATCTTTTAACGATTCTTGAATATCACTTTGCAATGAGAGATAAGGCTCTTGTGCAAATGCCAATGTCCCTAGAAAAGGTAACAATATGACTTAAATTCACACTTTGATAGAATAATATCACATTTCTTCTAGAGAGCACGTTTTGATGTAGAGCAGATAATAAGCTATCTCTATCCCAAATGAGAATTATAAATCGTGGGAATTAAACTTAGACCAATGGGGTGAGGACTGAAGAGATTTCTGGATAAAAATGCAAGCACACATTTTTAAAGACATCATTAACATCCATCATAGTTGCTTTTAAAATGTACATATGTTCAGCATTTGAGGAAATGAGTTCCATTAATGCAAAAATGAAGGAACTTTGAGCTAGATCAAGTGGTGATGTTCAAAAATCAACTCTTAAGAGGCACTGGGAAGAACATTTATCAAAGGAAACCTAAAATTTAGAATACAAAATGTATAGTGAGGTTATAGGAACCCTAGATAAAGTGGCAATATGAGAAATAAAAAAAAAGATACGATTCAACTTTGTGAAGATATACCTTACCAAAAGAGGATAACAAAGGAGACAACATTATCTAGTGAGCACGGATTTAGATACAGGATAATTTAGAATAGTTTTTAGCAGTTAAATGCAGGAGAAACTTATTTTGCCAGAGACAAAAAGGGAAACCAAAAATGATCATTTGACTTTAGAATTGGGAGGTGAAAATGTGATAAACTAGCCTGAAGATCTGTGATCTCAAAAGTTGGATTCTGCGAGAGAGATCCGTACTCTGAAGCAGAGTGATGACAGGTTGCATCTCAAGGGAAACATTTAGTGGTTAAACCAGTGCCAGTAACAGTATGATCCTGTCTTTTTAATCCTGTGGAAAGCTTATTGAAGCACATTTCCAGTGTTTGTGAGATGCTTCATCTCTTTGTAACCAAAATTATTTCATAGTACAACAAAGTCTAATTACTTGCTTAAACAATCCTATATAAGTTAAAATAAAAATAAAGAAGAAAAAGAACACATTAGCAACAGAAAGTAAATAATTCAGGGATTTCACCTTCCCCTTTTTTATTCCATCCAGGTGGTGTCAACCTAGAGAATCGAGAGTCATACAGGGATAGAACTGGGGAGCCATTTTCTGTTTGATAACACTGAAAGATGTGTACTACAGAAAAGGGAATTGAATCAAAGAAAGGTCATTTATAGGTAGTAAAGTCAAATGTCACCTCCCTCAATTTTCATGACTTGTGGTTTAAAAAAAGGTTAGCTTAATATAGAACTTCATGTGGCATTCTGAACTGTTTCACGACATCATAAATGAAGAAGAGAATAACACCAACAGTATTTCTCCCCCAGCATCTGTGCTCAAGCTTCAAAAAAGAATTTAAAACTTGATGTCATAGTGAAGTACTAGACACCTGGGAAAGTCCCACAAAGTAGACCAAGAATATCACTAAAAGTTCTGTAAACTATACTCCAGAAACTGCTACATTGGAAAACTGTATTTTTTAAGTATACTATTATTGAGAAATAAATCCATATGCAGAATCTATAGCATTATAGACTGATGATATAACTCATTTCAACAAAGTTGGAGAATCATAAGGACTAGGGAAACCCTATATGCACTTATTTTGTGGCAGGCACCATGGAAAACGTATTACATACATTATTTCATTTAACACCAACTGTCATTTTAACAGAAGCAATATTATCCCCATTTTTTCACATTAAGAAATTGAAGCTTGGGGACATTATTAACTTGTTTGGATTCCCACAGTGTCAGAACTAGACAGTGTCAGACACATGTTTTAAGTTCTAGAAAACCCATATTCATAACTATCATAATATATTCTCTCCTAAATAGCCAAATATCTTCCACAACAATATAGACCTGTTGCTGTAGTTAAATCCAGTCCTATGAGTAACATACCAACAAAATGTGAAAACACTTGAAAGAAAACTGAATTTCCAGCATGTTCTGAGAAGGTTAACTAAATGTGGTATCAACTCAGATCTCTCTACCAAACCTAGTGCTTATCTATGTGTGAAACATGAACTATCTGACATTTAGTACTTTAATATCAGATATTCATTAATACCTACCTTGAGCTTTTCTGAATAAATGAATGACATGAGATAACCACCCCATGGGTGAGTAACTGAGCAACAATTAATGGTGACAAAAATATCCAGAGAATAACATCATTTTAAATTCTGGGTCATCAGCCATATTTGCACATTTTGCTTCAAAGGTTATCATTTCGATTTATTGCTCCCTAAAATATCAGGATCCTATTGTCCACCTTTGTAAAATTACTTCACCTACGTGTGCAAAGAATGAATGAATGAACTATAGCTGAACTCACAACCCAAATATAATCTTGAAAAGGAGGAACCACAGAATTGAGCCAGTGTAAAAATTTGCCAGTTTGGGAGTTGACATTAATCAAAAAAGTTGAGTTTAATTAAATAAATTGGAGGAAGGGACCATCAAATAAGCTATTTAAAGGATACTAATAGGGTACTGGCCAATATAAAGAAGCAGAGGGATATAGAGACCTCAAGTCCCAATGAAGTTAAAGAACTTGCATAAATAAGAATACTAACCCTGAATAGAACACAACAACATTATAATAAATAAATACTTTTTTAAAAAAAAGAAACGTTTGAAAGCATAGAAAAGAAGAAAATTATATAAATCCATAGTGACCCCTTCAAAATAAACTCTTTATATTCATTAAAAAAAAAGAATATTGAGTGAGAGATAGAAAGATATAGAAAATTGTGAACAGATATTCCTGATGGAGAACAAGGTGTCAGAATCCAGAATGGAAATTGAGAAATCATGGCCCCTAGGGGTTGGATCATCATAAAAGTGAAAGGATAATCAGGAGATGTAGCAACTAGGGACTAGAGGGAGGTATTGTACTAGGCACTGCAGTTTGATAAGAATGAGCTTCTGGGAGACTAATGAGTAATGGGAAGGAGAAAGGGTTGTGAGAAGGTAACAGGAAAGGTTGAGCATCAGAGGAACTGGGGTTTCACATGGAAGTGTAAATGTTCTGTTTTGTCTTTGGACTATATAGGGAGTGCTGACCCTATATTCTAACGTTGACTGAGGTGAATCATAGGAAAATGAATAGCCCCCACTTAAGAATACTATAAGTAGAGTGACCATATGAATTGGTTTGCTAAGAACATTCCCAATTCAAGCCTGTGGTCCTGACATAGTTATTAATAGTACCCCCTTTTACTCTTTAAATGTCCTGGTTTCTATGTCAAATTACATACACACTCTGTTTTAGAGGGGGTAGTGTCCTCAAGAAAATGCTCTTTCATTTAGGTAATTTTTTTTTTAAATGGGAGGATATCAGATGGATTTGCTTGTGTGTGTATGCGTGTGTGTATGTGTGTGTGTGTGTGTGTGTGTGTGTGTGTGTTTCTTGAGAGAGTAGTTCCAGAGGCCTTAGTAATAAGGGTTTGAGAGGGTAATGAGCAGTGAGATACTGAATCGAGGGAAAGGAGGTGCCAAGCTGTGCTGAAATTAAGAGTGCAAAAGCTGTAGATCCCATCTTCTGTTTCAATCTTCATATCAACTGATTCTTTCTATCTGGACACCAGATGTACAACCAAGCCTTCAGGGGTTAAATATGCCTATTATTTTTTAAATTTTTACATTGTATCCAGAGATTGCAGCAGTTACTGTACTAAAAGGTGAAAATTTTAGGTGAGAAAATTTTATAAGCATTTACCAGAGTCCAAGTTCCCGTAGATCATTGCTCCACAATGGCTCCTAATTGAAATGATGAACTCCTAACACATGTTTTTTCTTGCACTTGTGTTTTGAGTGTTTTTTTATTCTGAGCATTGGCAGTTTCAGCTCTATCTCTGTCAACTCAACTCCATTATTTGCTTGAAAACCAGGGTATGAAAACAAAGAAGCTGAAGGTCTATGGATCATATGAAGACTTCGGTTTATTCATCAAAGTCACCAGATTTTGCCAAGCATTGTACATAGAGCACTGATGATGAAAGGATCAGAGTACTTCAGTCAGATAACAATGCAAAAAATGAAGCAAAATTTGCTACACTTGCTAAAAGCAAAATATTCTTATGTCTCTAGTAACACCTATAGGCTAAAATGCAACTTCAAAGAACAATATAACATATAACCATATTGTTATTAAAGATTCCTTTTTGACTGGGTGCAGTGACTCAAATCTATAATCCCAGTACTTTGGGAGGCTGAGGTGAGGGGATTGCCTGAGTCCACGGGTTCGAGAACAGCCTGGACAACTTGGCAAGACCTCATCTCTGCAATAAATCAAAAAATTAGCCAGGCGTGGAGTGCATGCCTGTAGTTCTGGTTACATGGAAGGCTGAGGCAGGAGGATAGCTTCAGGTCAATGCTGGGGTGGCTGTGAGTGTGCCACTGCACTCCAGACTGGGTTATGGAGTGAGACTCCAACTCAAAAAAATTCCTTTTTTAAAAAAGAAATAATCCCTTCTCACTAAACACAGAAATCTCCATTACAGCATCAACATAGGTGACCTGTAAGACAATGATTTTTTATATGTCTGCAAATAATGTATATGCTGTAATACAGCTGAAGCATAAAACTTATTGATACAACTTACAGAAAGATAGGTAAAGCCATTTTCAATCACCATGACAACAAAATATACAAGTAAAAATGAGGGATTTTTATTCACTTTCTAAAAAAATTCCTTCCAATTTGCAAGTATAACACACTGTCCATAGAAATCTTTAAAGTAGTAAGTTTGCACTATCAATTCAAAATATGAATCATTTATTTAAAAATCTATATACATTTTTTCAGAATTACCTCATAATCCGCCTTACTGCCTAAAATTATGTTTTCTGTACTTAAGCAATTCA
>NW_007252808.1:7732-9179 GCF_000164805.1 Carlito syrichta
CCTTGTTTCTTTCTGTATGAAATTAAAGATTATTATCAAAGAGTGATCAAAGTGTCGAGCTGGAAGGAGAGGTAGAATTTTATGAATGAAAATGGAATGAAAATGTGGTTTAATCATGTAATATTCAAACCATTGAATTTAAATCATTTCTCAAAGTTAACTAGCTAGTTAGTGGTAGAAGTCAGGCTAGAGAGAGGCAGGTCATCTGTAATTATAGTAATTCATTCTCTACCCTTTAATTTTGCCTTGATGAAAAATAAAAGGACATGACATCATTTTATCTAGGATGGTAGAATCAAGAGATCACCATTGTCCTCATCTTCTCCATATGAAATATACCCAGTGACCTGTATATTTCTTCTAATGCTACTGAAGGAGAGAATGAATATTTTGAAAAGACCAAATGTAATCAAATGCGTGTATGTTTTTATTATTAAATATTAAAAGAAGTTAAGATCACTGGTGTCTTGTGAATTTTCAGTTTAGTTTAGCCATGCTTTATCTTAAATTATTGATAGTAGCCTCCAATTTTTTTACCGATAAATTGAAAAACAGGAAGGAGTTCCATTCAATATTGATTTGTGGCTACTTTTTAAAAGTTGGTTGATTGATTTATCTAACAGTACTTCCTAAAAGTGAACTCAGGGTAAATTTAGAAAATAATAAGATTTTTTAAAAAAACCACAGATATAAATATAGATATACACATACATAAACATATATATCTCTATATATATTAGGTATATACACTATGTGTGTATATGTGTCTGATATGTGTGTATATCTCAAAATAAACTAAGAAGCAAAGGGGATAGAAAAAAGATCTATAAATCCTGGTTATGAAACAGCCATGGTTGAACACAAAGCTTAATTCTGAGATAATAGCAACCCCATGAAAAAGGAAACACAGTATAAATTACATAGCTCTAATTGTCTAGGAGGCCTGTGAAACTGTCAGTCCAAATAATAATTTAGAAAATTCTCAGTCGGGCTCGGTGGTTCAGCCTGTAATCTCGCAGCTTGGGAGGCTGAGGTGAGTGAATTGCCTGAGCCCGCGGGTTCGGGACCCGCCTGGGCAACTTGGCCAGACCTCATCTCTACAATAAATCAAAAAATCAGCTGGGCATGGTAGTGCATGCCTGTAGTTCTGGCTACTTGGAAGGCTGAGGTGGAAGGATCGCTGGAGCCCAGCAGGTCAAGGCTGCGGTGGCCAGGAGGGGCCACTGCACTCCAGTCTGGGTGACAGAGTGAGACTCCAACTCAAAAAGAAAAAAGAAAAGAAAGAAAATTCTCAGCTAAGCACTCCACAAGGCATTTGACCCAGGGGATACTGACAAAAGTATCATTGGTGGCACAGAGATCAGAGTTTTCATCCAGAATGCTTACCATCAGATCACAGCTCTATGGTTTACTGTGTTACAATTGAATATGTTTATTAATGTCTCTG
>NW_007252809.1:0-9212 GCF_000164805.1 Carlito syrichta
GTCCCAGCGTTCGGGGATGCTTACAGGGGTAAGGATGAAGTCCAGGAAACCGCGGCCAGCCTGGTCCAGCCGTGCCATACAGGGAGATTCCATCTCTGCACAAATCCAAACAGGGAGTCTTGGGTCAAGGTGCCCATCATCTTGGCCACACTGGAGGATGAGGTGGGAGAATCACTGGAGCCTGCTATTTCAAGGTGGCAGATAATGATGGTCATGTCCCCGGGCCCCAGCCAGGATCACAGAGAAAGAATCCATCCCCAAACACATCAGAATTGTACACAGATTCTTAATTGCACTTGGTGTGTTCACAGGGTGACTGGCTGTAGAGCTATGAAAAATGAGATTGGGAGAGCTGGAGGAAACCGGCCATGGAGGCTCTTGAACTTCTGCACCAAAGGGGTGCTGCCATGGGGGTTTGAGGCTGGAGGGTGTTGAGCTTGGGGGACCCTCTTATATGGGGGGGTGGGAAGGACTGGGGGAAGAAGGTTTGCAGAAGAATGGATTTCTTTCTTTCTATCTTTCTTTCCTTTCTTCCTTCCTTCATTCCTTTCATTCTTTCTCCCTTTCTTCCTTCCTTCATTCCTTTCATTCTTTCTCCCTTTCTGCCTTTCTTTCTTTCTTTCTTTCTTTCTTTCTTTCTTTCTTTCTTTCTTTCTTTCTTTCCTTCCTTCCTTCTTTCTTTCTTTCTTTCTTTCTTTCTTTCTTTCTTTCTTTCTTTCTTTCTGTCTTTCTTTCTTTCTTTCTTTCTTTCTTTCTTTCTTTCTTTCTTTCTTTCTTTCTTTCTTTCTTATTCTTCCTCTCTCTCTCTCTTTTTCGCTCACTAGTTAGTCCTGGCTGCTCTCAAACCACCCAACTCAGGCCTTCCTCTCAGCCTCAGCCCCCAAAACTGCTGT
This sequence comes from Carlito syrichta, assembly GCF_000164805.1. Lineage (NCBI taxonomy): Eukaryota > Metazoa > Chordata > Mammalia > Primates > Tarsiidae > Carlito > Carlito syrichta. The sequence goes on from NW_007252809.1 coordinate 894, forward strand.
GATCACAGCCTTTCCATTAGGTTGACATTCTGATCTTCCTTTCTGGTCTTCAAATCTGGGCCTGAGACGATGCTCCCACTGAGACCTCCCCTCACTTTACGTTTTCTTGGTTTTGCTTGGATTAGAGGTGGGGGCTTACTATGGCGTCCAGCCTGATCTCAGCTCTTGGGCTCTGGCCATCTTTTCATTTTGGCCTCACCAAGTGCCGAGGAGACAGATGTGAGTAGACCTGCTGCAACCCCCCAATAGTTTGAGAGTAACACACTCCTTTTTCCTGAGGTGGATCCTAGGAGGAGCGAGTGGGTCCACTCTGATTGAAAAGCGGGGAGGAGGGGTGGAGCCGCTGGCAAAGCCATAGCCCTGTGCCAGGCAATCCCTCTGGGCAGGCTCACTGGGTGAGTCCGCCTTCCCACTCTGGGGTCTCAGGTCTTCTGAAGGGAATGGCCTCACAGTGGGTCTCCGAGAGGGGTGTGAATGCCAGGCATTGGGGCTCACACCTGTCAAACTGGCATTTTCAGAGGCCGAGGTGAGAGGGTGGCCCTGAACCTCCATGTTTGAGACCAGACTGGGCACCTTGGCGAGACCTCGTCTCTACAAGAAACCAACAAAATGAGCCAAGAATGGTGGTGCATGCCTGTCATTCTGGCCTCTCTGGAGGCCATGGCGCTAAGATCTCCAGAGCCCAGGCAGTGGAGGCTGGTGGCTGAGAATGGGCCACTGCACTCTGGTCTGGGTGACACAGCATGTCTCTGACTGAATACAATAATACCAACCAAAACTACCATAACTACAGGCCGTGCTGAGAGAATTATCCTGGCAACCCGGCCATTCAGAGGCAGAGGCAAGTGGATGCTGTGAACCTACTAGTTCGAAACCAGCCCAGGATATTGGGTGAGACCTCAGGTCAGCCATCAAAAATAAATCCAAAGATTAGCTGGACATGGTGTCGCAGGCCTGTGGTTCCAGCCACTGAGGGGGCTGAGGCGGGAGGATTGCCTGAGTCTGGCAGGTGGAGTCTGCAGTGTCCCTGAGCATGGCCCTACACTCTGGCCTGGGTGATAGAGAGAGATTTCGACTCCAAATAATCATAAACACCACCAGCAGCAGCCCTGCCAGCCGTCTGGAGGAGTCACCCTCAGGAATGGGAGAGGAAAAGGCATTTTCTGGCCTGTTGGTGGCGTAATGTTTCAAAGGCGGCCACCAGAAACGTCTGTACTGCGCTATTGGCCAAACACCCCTGCAGGCCTACCTCCATTCTCCACACCTGTGACCCATGGCAGAGACTCCTGTGAGCTCATGTAACAGATGGCCCCAAGTTAGGGCGGCCATGGGACACATAGTGATCAAAGCAGTCGGGCAACACCACAGCCAGCCCAGGTTCCAGTAGCCCAATCTACCACCTCTGGGTGGGGGGAGGTACCCTTTCTCTCCCTATCACTCCATCATCCACAGCCCAAGCGGAACTTTGCCTGGGGAGCTGTGGACGCCCATCATGATGCACGTGGGAGGCATGTTTTTGCTGCCAGAGTCTCCATTGGATGAGCTGGGATATGGCGGCATGATCATGACTCCTGGGGCCTGGACATGAGGGCCTCAGGCGGACCTCCCTTCTCAGTCCCTGAAAACCACGACTCTGGGGGCCACCATGCTTGACATGATTTATGGGACCTCTCACCAAGATGAGATCTGGCAACATCGCTAGGGCTGATCTCCAACCCCTGGGCTCAGGCAGCCTCCCGCCTCAGTCTCCCAGGGTGCGGGGCTGATGGCCATGGGCGATGATGCCTGACATCATCTCCCACATTCTGTCCATGGGGGCAATGCAATGGAATGCCTAAGGACGGAGACTACCACATCCGATATAACTGAGACCGGCACCATGCACGTCTCCAGTTTTTGCGATCCAGGGAGCATCGAGGTTTCACTACATGACCCAGGCTGGTCAAACTCCCAGCTTACACTGGGATCGTTTGGGTCAACACTTGGGAACAAAGTGGGCAGAGGTGTGGGCACCCAGGCAGAGACATGACCCTGTGCCAGATGCTCCCCCTGGGGAGGGTTTGTGGGCAACCCTGGCCACATTCTCCAGGGTCCCAGGTGGTCAAAAGAGAGCGGGCCTCATGTTGGGGCCCCAAGAGGGATGTGAAGGCCCGGCATGGGGGCTAACACTTGTAACCCCGGTGCTCTGGGTGGCCGAGGCAAGAGCATGGCCTGAGCTCCCGTGTTTGAGATCAACCCAGGCACCTTGGTGAGACCACCTCTCCATGAAGCCAAAAAAATGAGCCAAGCATGGTGGTTGAAGTTCTGGCCACTCACGAGCCTGCAGTGGGAGGATCGCCAGAGCTCAGCAGGTGGAGAATGCAGTGACTGAGAGTAGGCCTCTGCACTCCAGTCTGGGTGACAGAGTGGGTCTCCCAGTCAGCATAATAATACCAACCACCTCCACCACCACAACCACAGGACAGGATCAGGGGCTCAACCTGGCATTCCAGCCCTTCAAAAGACTGGGTGAATGGACAGCATGAGACTGTGGGTTCGACACCAGACCAGGAAACAGGGCATTACCTCGTCTCAGCCTTCAAAGATAAATACAAAGATTAGCCAGGTGTGGTGGAGCAGGCCTGTGGTTCCAGTCACTTGGGGGCCGAGGTGGGAGGATTGCCTGAGCCCGGCAGGTGGAGTCCATGGTGGCCATGAGCATGACACTGCTCTCTGGCCTTAGTGGCAAAGCAGTATTCCAATGCCAAATAATAATAATCACCACCACCACTCCTGTCACCGAGGACAAGGAATCACCCTCAGGGATGGGAGAGGAAGAGGCACTTTCTGTCCTGTCATTTGCAGGAGGTTTCAAAAGTGGCCATGGGCCACGTCCCTCCCACACTTGGTCATGCATACCAGAAGGCCAGCCTTCACCCTCCACGCTAGTGCCCCATGGCATAGACGTGTTTGAGCTCACAAAACAGACAGCACCATACTAGGTCACGGGGAGGAACCCTTCCTCTCCTGATCACTCCATCATCATCCAGCCACTTAGACATTTCCCTGGTGAGCCCTGAATGCTCGTTGTGATGCACGTGAGAGGTGCCTTTTTTGTCACCGGAGTTTCCATCGGTGTGGCTGGGTTGAAGTGGCATGATTGTAGCTCCCAGGGCCTTGACCTGTGGGCCTCAGGCAGTACTCCTGCCTCAACCACCAATCAGCCAGTGCTCTGGGGTCCACCACACCTGATTCAATTCGGGGACATCTTGCTGGGATGAGTTCTGGCCACATCACCTGGACTGGTCTCCAACTCGGGGACTCAGGCATCCTCCAGCCTCGGAATTCCAGTGCACGGGTCTGACTGTTGTGAGCCACAGTGCCCATCCTGGACTCACATGTGCTGTTGACGGGGGCGAGGCAAAGGTAAACCCCAGGATGGAGTCTACAACATTCCCATGTAGCTGGGACCATGTGCGACTGCAGTGTTTTGGCTCCAGGGAGTGACCAGTTCTAGGTATGTGATCTAGGCTGGTATTGAACTCCCAAGATCCAGCACTCTCCCACCTCAGCCTCCCAAAGCCGCATCCTGACTGTCTGCTGATCCACTGTCTTCCTGGAACTTTAGGCCCAAGGCTGGGACCTCCTTCCCAAATGATCTCTGTTCATGATGATCCCAACTACATACACAAATGGATGCTCTTTCTTTTTTTCCTTTATTCCTCTTTTATCTTTGAGTCGGAGTCTCACTCCTTTGGGTGGAGGGCGGTGGCTGTCTCCCAGCCACCCTGGCCTCAGGCCGCTGGACTCTGGCGGGCTTTTCCTTGGCCTCCTGAGGACCCAGAAGTACAGGTGTGTGCCACCATACCTGGCACATTACTGGCACACTCCTGTCGTTCCGGCCATTTGGGCTGCTGCAACAAGAGCATGATCAGAGCCCAGCCGGTGGAGGCCACAGTGGCCAAGAGCAGGTCTCTGTGCTCCAGCCTTGGCGACAGAGTGTGATGCTGTATCAGAATAATAATACCCACCACCACTACAACTGCATGCCAGGTTCCGGGGCTCAGCCTGGCATCTCGTCCATTCAGAGGTCGAGGTGGGTGGATGGTCTGAGCCTGCACATTTGACACTGACCAGGGACACTGGGTGGGAGGATTGCCTGAGCCCAGCTGGTGGAATCCGTGGTGGCCATGAGCGTGCCCCTGTGCTCAGGTCTGGGAGACAGAGTGGGATTCTGACTTCAAAAAATAATAATCACCAACACTGCCACCACCACCACCCCTGTCACTCAGTGCAAGGAGTCACCTGCAGGTATGGGAGAGGAATTGCACTTCCCCCCTGTCGTTCACATGCCTTCGTCCATGAATCCCAGAAGGCCTGCCTCCATCCCCCACACTCGTGTCCCACGGCAAAGACACGTGTGAGCTCAAGGAACAGGTGGCCCTGATTTAGGGAGTCCTTTGGGCACAGAGCGATCAAAGAAGATGGGAAATGCCACAGCCAAACCAGATTCCAGTCACCCAGTCTGCCAACTTCATGCAGGTGGAGGGTTGCTTCTTCTCCTGATCACTACATCGCCTGCCACCCATGTGGAGCTATGGCTGGGGAGCCGTGAATGCCTGTCATGATGCACTTAGGAGCCGTATTTTTATCACTGAGTTCTCTGTCGGCCTGGTTGGGGTGTGGCAGCATGACCGTGGCTTTGGGGGTCTTCTCCAGTGGGGCTCTGGCAGTCGTCCTGCCTCAAAGCAGCCTGGACTCCTGGGGCCACCATGCCTGCCTCGAATTTGGGAACCTCTCACCTAGACGAGGTCTGTTGATGTTGCTCAGTCTTGTCTCCAACCCATGGTTCCAGGCAGCCTCCTGCCTTAGGCTCTGGGGCATGGGGCTGATGGCCATGAGCGAGTGCCCAGCCTGGACTCACAAGTTCTGTCCTTGGGGGCGATGCAAATAATGACCCAGAATGGAGGTCACTGCATCCCCTGTAGCCAGACTCACGGACGCCACAAGGCAAGACTCCTGTTTGTATTCTGGGTAGTGACAAGGTGTTGTTTTGTGGCCCAGGCTGGTCTTGAAATCCCGGACTTCAGTGATCCCCCATCTTGGTCTCCTAAATCCCCAGTCCGATTTTCTGCTGATCAACTGTCTTTCAGGAACTCTAGGCCTAAGGATGTGGCCTACTTCCCAAATGATCTCTGTCTGTTCATGATGATCGCAACTACATAAACAAATGGATGCTCTTCTTTTTTTCCTTTATTCCTTCTTTATTTTTGAGTCAGTGTCTCACTCCTTCACCCAGGGTGGAGGGCAGTGGTTCTCTCCCAGGCACCGTGGCCTCAGGCCACTGGACTCTGGCAGGCTTTTCCTCAACCTTCTGAGGAGCCAGAAGTACAGGCTTCTGCCACCATGCCTGGCCCATTACTGATGGAAGGTAGAGATGAGGTCTCACTGAGGTGCCTGGGCAGGTATCGGCCCATGGCCTGAGGAGAGTGGCAGGCCTCGAACAACCAAAATGATGAGATGACAAGGCTGATCTCCCAAGCCCAGCTTTGATCCTTCATCGAAAATGAACCAGAAAGCCTGACTTGGCGGTCCATGCCAGAAGTCCCAGCGCTCGGGGATGCTTACAGGGGGATGGATGAAGTCTAGGAGACCACGGCCAGCCTGGACCAACCCGTGCCATGCAGGGAGATCCCATCTCCGCACAAATCCAAACAGGGAGTCTTGGGTCAAGGTGCCCATCATCTTGGCCACACTGGAGGCTGAGGTGGGAGGATCACTGGAGCCTGCAATTTCAAGGTGGCAGAGAATGATGGTCATGTCCCTGGGCCCCAGCCAGGACCACAGAGAAAGACTCCATCTCCAAACACATCAGAATTGTTCACAGATTCTCAAATGCACTTGATGTGTTCACAGGGTGACTGGCTTTAGAGCTAGGAAAAATGAGATTGGGAGAGCCAGAGGAAACCGGCCATGGAGGCTCGTGAACTTCTGCACCAAAGGGGTGCTGCCATGGGGAGTTTGAGGCTGGAGGGTGCTGAGCTTGGGGACCCTCTTCTATGGGGGGGTGGGAAGGATTGGAGGAAGAAGGTTTGCAGAAGAATGGATTTCTTTCTTTCTATCTTTCTTTCCTTTCTTCCTGCCTTCATTCCTTTCATTCTTTCTCCCTTTCAGTCTTTCTTTGTTTCTTTCTTTCTTTCTTTTCTTTCCTCACTAGGTTGCCCAGGCTGCTCTCAAACTGCCCATCTTGGACCATCATGTCAGCCTGCGACTCCCAAAATTCTGCAATCACAGGCTTTCCATTTAGTTGACATCCTTTTCTTCTTGCAGAGTCTTGAACTCTGGAACGGAGGTGATCCTCCCCCCAAGGCTTGATAGAGACTCAATATCATGACAATGGCATTTCTCCCCAAAGTAATCCAATGTAACATCAACCAACTTTTAAATGAAAATAAAAAAGCTGATTCTAAAATATGTATGGGTGGGGGATGGGAGAAATGGGGAGATGTTGGTCAAAAGTTTATCTGGATTTTGCTTGGGTTTGAGTTCGGGGCTTGCTATGGTGTCTAGCCTGATCTCAAGCCTCTGGGCTCCAGTAATCTTCCCATCTTGGCCTCCCCAAGTGTCAAGGAGATCCAAATTCTATACACAAATGGATGCTCTACCTTTCTTTGCTTTTTTCATTTTTTCTTTGAGTTGGAGTCCGACTCTCCCAGGTTGGAGGGCACTGGATTTCTCCAGGCCATCCCAGCCTTGGCCTGCCAGGTTCCAGCGAGTTTTCCTGCGGCTTCTGAGGAGACGGAATGACAGGGGTATGCTACCACCCCTGGTCATTTGGGATGAAGGGGAGAGTCGAATCTTGCCGAGGTGTCCGAGTGGGTCTCGGCCCAGGGGCTTGTGACAGCCCCTGGCCTTTGCCCCCCAAAGCACTGGGATGATGAGGTTGAGCACCAGAGGTTGGGGCTGGAGGTTTCCGAGCTTGGGGGAATCTCACATGTGGGGCTCGGGGGTGGAAGAACAGTGGGCAGGTTTGCAAGAGAATGCATTTTTTTTTCTTTTTTCTTTCTTTCTTTCTTTCTTTCTTTCTTTCTTTCTTTCTTTCTTTCTTTCTTTCTTTCTTTCTTTCTTTTTCCTTCCTCCCTAGGATGCCCAGGCCACTCTCAAACTGCCCAAATTGGGCGATTCTCTCAGCCTGCATCTCCAAAACTGCTGCAATCACAGGCTTTCCATTTGGTCGACATCCTGGCCTTCCTGCCTGGTCCTGAAATCTGGGCTATAGGCGTTCCTCCCACCGAGGCCTACTCTCATCCAAGGTTTTCTGGTTTTGCTTGGGGTTCAGGTTGGTGTTATCTAAGGTCTCCAGCCCAGTCTCAGCTCCCAGGATTCAGCCATCTTCCCTTCTCTGCCTCCCTGAAATGCGAGGAGACAGGCGAGAGTCGCCCATCTGGTCCCCACAACAGTTTGAGAGTCACATTCTCCCTTTCCCCAATGCCACCCTTGGGATTAGAGAGCAGGTCTGCCCTGGGGATCGAGGCAGGTGCAGGTGTGGACACCCCAGCAGAGACACACCCCTGCACCAGGCACTTCTGCATGGTGGACTCAGCGGGTGACTACAGCCACCCTCTCTAGGTTCCAGGGTCATCTGGATGGTTCAGGCCTCTCGGTAGGACCCCAAGAGGGGTGTGAAGCCTGGTCATGGAGGCTCATGCATGTCATCCCGTCACTTTGCGTGGCTGAAGTGAGAGGACGGTCTGAGCCCTTGGGTTCAAGACCAGCCTGGGCAGCTTGGCGAGAGCTTATCTATACAAGAAGCCAAAAAAATGAGCCAAGAGTGGTGGCGCATGCCTCTCTTTCCACCCACTCTGGAGGCCATGGTGGAAGGATCACTGGAGCCCAGCCAGTGGAGGCTGCAGTGGCCAAGAGCTGGCCACTGCACTCTGGTCTGGGATACAGTGCATGACACTGACTCAGCAAGATGATACCAACCACCACTGCCACAACCACAGGCCAGGCTCAGGGGCTAAGCCTGTCATCCTGGCCCTTCAGAGGCCAAGGCGAGTAAATGGCCTGAGCCTCTGGATTGAAGACCAGCTCAGGAGACTGAATGAGACTGTTTCTCAGCCAGCAAAAATAAAACCAAAGATTAGCCTGTTGTGGTGTTGCAGACTTGTGGTTCCAGTCACTCGGGGAGACATTGTGGGACAATCACCTGAGCCCGGCAGGTGGAGTCTGCAGTGACCTTGAGTGTGCCCCTGCACTAAGGTCTGGGCGACAGAGCATGATTTTGACTCCAAATAATAATAATCACCACCACCACCACCACCCTTGCCACCCAGTGAG
>NW_007252810.1:0-8522 GCF_000164805.1 Carlito syrichta
GTCTCAAACCCCTGGGTTAGGCAGTCCTCTCACCTCAGCCACCCAAAGTGCTGGGATGGCAGGCTGAGCCACTATGCCCAGTATGTACTTTTTTTTTGAGTCAGAGTCTCCCTCTGTCACCCAGGCTGGAGCACAGGGGCATGCTCACGGACACTGCAGCCTCAATCTGCTGGGCTCTGGCGATCCTTCTGCCTCAGCCAGAACTACAGGCACACGCTACCACTCAGCTTATTTTTTGATTTATTGTAGAGACGAGGTCTTGCCAAGTTGCCTGGGATGGTCTCGAAGCCCTGAGTTCAGGCAATCCCCTTGCTTCAGCCTCCCAAAGTGCTGGGATAGCAGGCCTGAGCCACCACACCCAGGCCCATTGTGCACTTTAAGATGGTTAATTTCAAGTTCTGTTAATTTTACCTCCGTGAAGAAAGAGAACGAATCCCTTCTTCTACACAGCTCACAAAGGGTCAGAATCAACATTATGAAGTGAGGGGGGACAAACAGGGCAAACGGTCAACACTGTCAGGCCTGTGTGGTGCAGGAGAGGCCTCTGGTCCTCAGCCTCTATCTAAAGCCACCTCCTGGGGTCCATGGGACACCGCCAGTGGGGAACGACGACCGAATGGGCTGGCACATGCTTCCTTCATGCGTGTGTGCCTTGTGTCCCATCAGGCCATCTACACCACTGCTTAAGTATGTGCCAAAGACATGACTTTATGGGATCTGCTCATTCTCCTGATGAGAAAACTGAGGCCAGGCCTGCAGGAGCTGGTGATACAGACAGGACCAAGAGAAGGTCCAACCTCCACTTCTGTTCTCCCTTCTAAGCCTCCCCTGCTCCTCCATGGCAGGACCGTGGGGGCTGGTGCTGTGGGCCCATCTCTCTCATGGCCAGACTCCTTACCACCCACAAAACATCCCCCCTTCTCCTCCCTGGCCCTACCCAGGTCACCAATCAGAGAGGTCACCAGGGCGAACTGAAATCAGCTTAGCAACAGTGACCATGCAAAACTGTTAAGAAACAGAATTAAGACAAATGATGCCTCCCAGCCAGACCACAATGCTAGGTCCCGTAATAGCATCAAACTCCAAAGTGTCATCCCCCCATCCCGCGTGATCTTTCTGGACCCAGAGAGTGACACACAAGGCAGCAGCTAGGAGGGGATGGGACACAGGCCAGACCCGCCAGAAACCGGACAGGTTGTCATGGTCACGGCTCCTCCTTGGACCTGCCAGTGTGCATAGTCTTCTCCCACAACACCCCTGGAATGGTCACACCATCCCCTTCAGCCCCGTCACCAAGAGCAAATGGACAGTGGCAACTGGGACACAAACAGAAGATGCAGGCATGTGCAGGTGACCCTCTTGTGTGTGGGGACCAGCTCCGTGTGGAGACCCCATGACCGTCAAGTGACCAGGCACAGACCAGACCACCATCTGGCCCCCATGGCCAACTCACAGAATCGTTAGCTAAACAGATCAGGAATGGCACACTGCTGTCCACGGGCCAAGTCTATCTTTGCAATAAAGTTTTATTAGGACACAACCATGTCCACTTACTTTGGCCACTTTTTTGCTACAGGGGAAGGGGAGACACAGACCCCATGGCTGGCAAATACAAATTACTCTTTGGCCTGAAGCATGACATTTTTCCCTGTTTTGTTATTTTGCCCAAACTTTGGGGTGGTTTGTGACACAGCAAAGATTAATCAATACACAAACCTTACCGGGTTTGGTGGCTCAGCCTGTCATCTCAGCACTTTGGAAGGCTGAGGCGAGTGGATTGCCTGAGCCCGCGGTTTCGAGACCCACCCGGGCAACTTAGCGAGAACTTGTCTCTACAAAAAAAAATAAAAAATGATCCGGGCAGAAGGATCGCCGGAGCCCAGCAGGTCGAGGCTGCGGTGGCTGGGAGCATGCCACTACACTCCAGTTGGGTGACAGAGTGAGACTTCAATTAAAAACAAGCAAACAAAAAACACACAAGCCTGAGTTTAACAGCTATGTATTGGCCATCTCTATCCGACAGATCAGGAAACTGAGGGTCACAGGGTGAAGGGTCCAGTCGCTTGCCCATGGTCACACCGGGGCGAGTCCATGGGGGATCCGGCAAGGTGGGAGTTAACCCTGTGTGTCTGACATTCAAGGCTCCAGCCCCTCCATGCAGGCTGCTCCCAACGCAGTCCTCAATTCAGTGATTCTCCATCTACTCTTCCCTACCCTCTCCTCTCTCTCATCAATAAAAGATGGCAGGGTAGAATTTCAGGTGAATAAAAAACTCATCTGTGTCAGGAAGAGCCACTGTCGGCTGAGGAGGCTGATGTGGAGAGATGCACTTAGTACCCAGGCTCGGGTGGGGACAGGGGTGGCAGGGCCACTTGGAGCTCCCAGAGGACAGGGGACCACTTGCAGCTTCAGCACACAAGGGGTGTGGGGGTGGCTCCGGCTGGCCCCCAGGGCTGCCGATGTCCCAGCAAGGAAAATTGGTGGGAAGTGTCACCGGGCATCCCACCCCCTCAGCACACACTGTTTTCCCTGCACTCTGGGAGACCGAGGCGACAGGACCACTTGAGCCTAGGAGCTCAAATCCAGCCTGGGCCACATCGCAAGAACTCATCTCTACAAAAAAAAAAATCAAAGATAGCCGGGCATGGAAGCAAGCCCCATCCCAATAGGCCAGTGGAAGGAGCAGGGGAGACAGGTATGTCAAAGACCTCATGATCCATGTGTTGTGTAGGTGATACCAACACCAGTCATGACCCTGAGTGCCATTGACACCGCAAGGTGCTTATTTCCATCTTGACTTTATGTAAGTAACTTTGCTCATTGTGCTCAGTCAAGTGAGATGTGTTAGTGCCCCCATTTGAAGGATGAGGGAATCGAGGCCCAGAGAGGTTGACTGGCTGGCCTCAGGTCACACAGCACAGAACTGCTGGTTAATACAACCCCTACCTACTCAAGGGCATGCTGTGAGGGAAGTGAGACTAAACATCCCCAAAACCTAAAGATTCCAGGGCAAGACCAGAGGGGCAGGGGGCCCATCCTAGCCGGTGCTGTGCTTCCCACTTGGCCACAATTTTCCAGACAGATGATCCATAACCCGCATGTAGAAAGAGTGACACTCCTTTCTATTGGGACAAGCATGATGTCCGGGCTCCAGGCTTGCCCGAATCTCTCAGCAGAAGCCCTTGAAGAGCTGGAGCCATCTGTGGACTCTTGCCTCCGTCCCTGCTGCCTTCACTTACCCTGAAGGGCTCCAGGAGATTGGCGACGCAGACACAGGGTTACCCGGCTGGATTTCATGAACAGGGGAAAATCAAGGTACAGGTTACACAACCATCTTGGTAGGCCCAGAGTCTTCAGATTGGGGTGCACGAACCCAGTCGGACTGGGACCAGCTCAGTCCAATGCAGACATGTCCAACCGATGGCTGGCAGGACATAAATGGCCCAAGACAGCCAGTCATGCATCCACACATCTTTCAGTGTCATGTGTTTTTATATTTTATTTTCTTTGTGACCCTGTTCATCATTCCACTTTTGAAGTTCACCATCACGGCTTATTCCTGACATCGCTTTCTGATGGCACATCCCTTGGTGAGCCACTCTTTTCAGTTATGAAGTGCACGGAGGACAAATTGAACAACTGATTCTGATGAGCACCTTGGGAACTAACAACTGAAACCACGTCCATGAACTCAGACATTGATGGATTCGTCTTACAAAAACAAGGTCAAATTTTCCACTGGTTTTATATTGCTCTCATTTTTTAAACTTTATGATTAAAAAAAGCATATCTTGCCAGACATGGTGGCCCATGCCTGTCATCCCAGCACTTTGGGAGGCCAAGATGAACGGATAGCCTGAGCCAACCAGGCTTTCCCAGATTCAAAAACCAACCTGGGAAACATGGCAAGACTTCATCTCTACAATAAATAAAAAACTAGCCAGGTATAGAGGCATGTGCCTGTGGTTCCAGCTATTTGGAAGGCCGAGGTGGAAGGATTTCCTGAGCCCAGCACGTCGAGGCTGCAGTGGCCTTGAGCGAGCCACTGCACTCCAGCTTGCACAATGGAGGGAAAAAAAAACTTTTTCTTTTTTTTACATAAATGTACACACACACATACATGCACACTAACGAGATTATATAATTTATGTGTGGCCCAAGACAACTACTCTGCTCAGTGTGGCCCAGGGAAGCCAAAAGTTTGGACATTCCTGGTCTAAAAGGATGCAAAGTCTTTCCTGAAATTGAAGGCATTCCTGCCCCAGAACCAGGGAGCTAGGGGGTGCAAACTCAGGTGATGGGATACAGAACAAAGGGGGCAGTTCAAACCCGGCACCTCCAGTAACTCTCCCCTTCAACTACGGCAGAAAAAAAAAATGGTACCGCATTTATAGTTTGTGATCAACTGTGCCCAGCAGTGACTCTACCACCTTTTCAATTCAGAGGCGATTTTTTTGAAGTACTTAACAATTTTTGTCACAGGAAATATTCTAAAAGTCGACTGATGTACATTTTTTTTGCACAGAAGTGTGCCAATCTGATTAATAAAAGGTCCGTGAGCACACAAGTCTATTACCTTAAGATAAAATTCTTTGGGGAAAGTGGCTGTATAAAATTCAAGAAAAGAAAGGAAGTATGAAAATGTCCTGAGGCTCAATCATGCATCAGCCTATGAAAGGTGGATGTGGAATCATGGTGGCTTATGCAGGAAAAGGGAACTCAAGACGTGGGCAATAATTGCTTTCAAAGTATCAATATTTACCTCCTGAAGCCTCCACAAATATTGATACCCAGGAAGAAAAAAATTGTAGATGTTGACTTTAAAAAACTCGGAAGAAGCCTGGGGAATGGTTAATGGCAGAATCTGTAAGTGGGCAGAAAGGGGTTCGCTGCTCAATTCTCTCAGCTTTTCTGGATATGTGAATTTTTCATAAGAATATGTCGCAGATGCCAGGCTTGGTGGCTCAACCTGTAATCCCGCACCTTGGGAGGCTGAGGTGAGTGGATTGCCTGAGCCTGCGGGTTTGAGACCCGCCTGGGCAACTTGGCAAGACCTCATCTCTACAATAAATCACAAAATTAGCCAGGCGTGGTAGCATGCGCCTGTAGTTCCAGCTACTTGGAAGGCTGAGGTGGAAGGATCGCCAGAGCCCAGCAGGTTGAGGCTGCGGTGGCAGGGAGTGGCCATCGCACTCCAGTCTGGGTGACAGGGGTGAGACTCCAACTCAAAAAAAAAAAAAAAAAGAATATGTCGCAGAAAAGTGTGAGAGGGAGAAACAGGTTATTATTGTTATTTTTTTTTAAAGGCAGGCCGAGCTTGGTGACTCAGCCTGTCATCCCAGTTCTTTGCGAGGCCGAGGTGACTGAGTGTCTGAGCCCGTAAGTTCAAGACCCACCCGGGCAACTTGGTGAGACCTCATCTCTACCAAAAATAAAAAATTAGCTGGGCATGGTAGCACACAGCTGTAGTTACTGCTACTTGGAAGGATGAGGTGGAAGATTGCCAGAACCCAGCAGGTGGAGACTGTGGTGGCCGGGTATATGCCACTGTACTCCAGCCTGGGCAACAGAGTGAGACTCCAACTCAAAAAAAAAAAAAGCAGACAGACCAAGATTACTCTTTCATGACTGCGCCCAGACAAGGATGGGGGTGAGGCCTTTTAAAGCAACTTTCTCCAACTGCTTTTCAGGCTCAATACGTGAGTGTGAGAGCTTCTCAAGGTATACTCCCAAGACTCCCGAGGGCATAATCCTTCTGGAAGCCTTCAGGGCATTTTTTGTATGTGTGCCAGAAATCAGAATTTCTGGGGGATGGGCCACGAACCCCTCTGCACCCCCTGACCTACCATTAGTGGACTAATTCCACCTGGATGTGACTTTCTAACTCTGTCCCATCCTGTTCTGTGCAGGTACTTCCCACCATCGGATGACATTGGGCAGCCAAGGGGGGAGCCCTGTCCATCACTGCTGTTACTGCCACTGTCCACAAATTGCCCATGCACTCCTGGTGGCCCACAGGGTTTTAAGAGCTTAATCTCAGTCAGGAGTGGTGACTCACGCCTGTCATTTCAGCACTTTGGGAAACCAAGGCGAGAGAGGATTGCCCGAGCCTGGAGGTTCGAGACCAACCTGGGCAACTTGGCAAGACCTCATCTCTACAATCAATCAAAAATTTGGCTTGGTGTGGTGGTGCATGCCTGTGGGTCCAGCTACTTGGAAGGCTGAGGCAGAATGATCTCCTGAACCCAGTAGGTCGAGGTTGCAGTGGCCGTGAGCTTTGGTGCCACTGCATTCCAGCCTGGGCGAAGGAGTGAGACTCCAATTCTGAAAAACAAAAAAAGAGCTTTGACTCCCAGTAGTGACCTGCGTGTCAGCTGGCCCATGCCCAAGCATATCCACCCAGAGTAACCGGGATGTCATCCTGAGCCCTGGCTGGCCTCTGGGTGCCAGGCATGAGCACGTTCTCCACAGCCCTGCATGTCAGAAAGCCCCTCAAGGGGAGGGGAGCATTATCACCCACGAAATGACTGTACCTTCACCATATCCCCTGAATCTGCTTCGAACCACGGAAGCAACGAAACACAGATCACACCCAGAAATCTGATAAGAAAGTGGCAAGACAACGCATATTCTAGCCACCGTGTGGTTGCCTTTCCAGCTGGGTGACATGTGTTTAGTGGGGCAGTGTGGGTTTCAGGGCTGGGGCACCCACCACCCCAGGCTGCCTGGGGTGCAATCCCTGCTCCCCTACCTCCATGGCTGTGTGGCCTAAGCCAAGTGGCTTCACCCCTCTGAACTTTGGGCTCCTGATCTGGGCAAAGGGACTAAGAACTCACTGTGGCTGTCTCCTAGGATATCTGTGAGTTGAGGAGGGATTCAAGGGGATCATAACCACTGCTGCAGCAGCTGACATCTTTATTGTCACTCCTGGATGGCTCTGTCCCTACCGTCGGAGTCAGGATGAGATCATTCTCCCAAGGACCCCCACTGAGTCTGAGGGAAATTCCACCAAACAAACCAGACGTCTTTCAGAATTTATTTGTTTGAGTAGGAGTCTCACTCTGTCATCCAGGCTAGTCTCGACCTCCATGACACAATTATGGCTCACCACAGCCTCGACTTCCTGTGCTCAGGAGATACTCCCACCTCAGCCTCCTGAAATGCACAGGCAGCAAATTTCTTTATTGTTGGTAGAGAAGAGGTCCAACTAGCTTGCCCAGGCTGGTCTCCAACTCCTGGGATAAAACAATTCTCCCACCTCGTCCTCCCAGGTAGCTGGGACGACAGGCACATGTCACTATGCCAGGCTGAATTTTTTTTTTTGTAGAGACAAAGTCTCGCCATGTTGCCCAGGCTGGTCTCGAACTCCAGGGCTCAAGTGATCCTCCCGCCTGAGTCTCCAAAAGTGTTGAGATCACAGGCTTGAGCCATGGTGCTCATCCCCTTCCAGAGGTTTTTAGATCCCCGCTATCACCCACCACAGGGTTGGGAACCCTCTCTGTGTTCTGCAGCACCCAATGGCCATCACTGTCACAAGCCTTGTTATTTCTCTTCCCCTCATTGTAGTGAAAGTTCTGGGCACCAGCAACATGCAGGAAGCCCAGGTCTGGTGTTCATAAGCCAGAAGGGGTCCTAACTGACCTCTCTTTTTTTCTTTTTTCTTTCTTTTTTAAAATTTTGAGTCAGAGTCTCACACTGTCGCCCAGGCTGGAGCACAGTGGCATGCTTGTGGCTACTGCAGCCTCCCTGCTGGGATCAGGCAATCCTTCCACCTCTCCCTTCCATGTAGCCGGAACTACAGGTAGGCACTAGCACACCTGGCTAATTTTTTTATATATTTCAGAGACTAGATCTCATCAAGTTGCCCAGATGTCTCAAACCCGTGGGCTCAGGCAGTCTCTCTTGCCCTGGTCTCCCAAAGTGCTGGGATGACAGGCTTGAAGCTGAGCTCAATTTTATGCAACATACAGAGAAAATCAAACAAACCCTAGGTCACCTATGACTGGCAGAGAATGGTCAGCCTCTTGTGCTGGTGGACAGGTAGGGAACAGTGACTTGATCTCAGGGATCACCCAGCTCTGGGGGACTCCAAGCACAGCACCCAATCTGTTTACATTATTTCAGCAAGCAATTTGTCCTCCCAGCACCCCAGGCAAAGGGCTGCACCTTGAAGAAAAAGAAGATGGGTCATTGTTTGGTGTACCCCTCCTCCCTACCCTCCACAAACTCATGAGTCAGTAGAGACAGATATGGCCAGGAAATCTGCAGCAGGTCATTTGGACCAAGTAAGCACTCTGGGCCCCTCCCTGGGCACACAATCCCAGTTACAGGACACTTGGGCCTTCCACATGCATTTTCATCTGATCTTTCTAGGTCACCAGGTACTGCAGCCTCCCAGGCACATCAGCCTCCCCAAAGGGGCTCCACCTTGAGTTTACAGGGCAGGAGTCCAGGATTCTGGAAAAATTAGCTCAGTCAGAATCCAAAGCAGAGCCTGGTCCCCTGGGACACTTCCTGGCAGG
>NW_007252811.1:0-16202 GCF_000164805.1 Carlito syrichta
GGTTCCCATTTCCAAAGACACACTAAAGATTTGGCAATATAGAAGCCCAGATTACTGATTAAACCTTATCAAGAGACCTTGTAAATTTAGGCGATTGAGAACTCCAAGAACCGAATTCCCTTTCCGTTCTCAGCAAGATACCCTGATTTTCCCTGTCTATGTGGATTCCAAAACTCTGTATACTAAAATGCAGATGCCCAGATGTTTCCTAGGGATGTGGACTCCATGATTCCTCGTTACATTTTAATAATTCTTACTAAATATTTGGCAACAGCAAAACACTCAGCCCCTCTCCAAATAAAATACAAACGGAAATTTAAGGATTACGAAGTTCATCTTAAGACCAGATTTACATGCAAATATGGCAAGAAGATACTTTTGTTCCAGGAATCCGTCCTTAGTTGTCCTGAGGAACCTAAGGGAATTGTACTACCAGATACTCGTTTACAACTCCCAAGAGGACTAGAATTTTGCTGGAGTCCTAAAAAGACTGATTCATAATACCCACAAGCAAAATATTTCCAATACATTAGACGAGCTCAAAGCCCTGATTCTTCTTTGTCCCCTAGCAAGACACAATGAGAAATTTTCGTATTAGGGACTAGTGTATCACAGATTCTTTTTTCATTCTTAGTGAGGGGCCATGTATTATCCTGCATAAGAGAACTCCCTTTCCCCAGAACCCTCTTTGGAAACCCTGATTCTTGTTTAGCCCTTAGCGAGATGTCATGTAGAGATTGTGACAGAGGTACCGTGTAAAACAGGTTTCTTATTTCTCCTTAGAAAGAGATTGTGTAGATTCTGTATATGAGGACTGCTATTACCTATGTAGTAGCTTCTAAACTCTGATTCTTGTTGAACCAACAGCAGATGCCATGTTGATTTTTAGGGCTGAGGACTGCTATAACCCCGATTCTCTTTCTTCCTTGACAAGGGGCAGTGTATTTTCCTGTATATTATGACTCTCATTACATACATCCTGCTTTGAAGCTATGATTATTTTTTAGCCCTTTCGAAGATGCTCTGAAGATTTTTGGGATTGAGGATTCGTGTAACCCAATTTCCTTATTCGTTTTGAGAAAAAGGTCATGTAGTTGCCTGTATATAAGGACTCCATATCCCCAGATTTATGCTTAAAACACCCTGATTCGTGTTTAGCCCATAGCAAGAAGACCTGAAGTTTTTTTGGGATTGAGGACACGAGTAATGCAGATTCATTTTTCTTACTTAGCAATAGGCAGAAATGTTTCCTGTATGTGAGGTCTCCCATTACCCAGATTCCTACTTCAAAAACCTAATTCGTGGTTACCTCTTAGGAAGACGGCCTGTAGCTTTTGGGAATGAGGACTCATGTAACCAAGATTCCTTATACTTCCTTAGCAATATGACGAGTAGTTTCCTGTATATGATGGCTCCCATTACCCAACTTCAGGCTTCACTCTGCAGGATACCGAGACAGTTGCTGGTGACTGAGAATTCCAGTTGTTTGGATATCAATAGAAA
The DNA here is from genome assembly GCF_000164805.1 of Carlito syrichta. Classification (NCBI taxonomy): domain Eukaryota; kingdom Metazoa; phylum Chordata; class Mammalia; order Primates; family Tarsiidae; genus Carlito; species Carlito syrichta. The sequence goes on from NW_007252811.1 coordinate 1,504, forward strand.
CACGCCCATAATGTTCTTTGGGAACTTGAATCCAAGATCCCTGGTTTCCCGGGAATCTGGCCTAGGTTGTTCCGAGGAACCTAATGGACTTGGAGTGCTCAATACCCGTTTACAACTTTTAAGAGGACCAGAATGTTGCTGGAGTCCTGAAATGACCGATTCGTAATATCCACGTGATAGATTACACCGAAACATTTAGGGAGCTCGAAGCCCTGTTTCTTGTTTGTCCAATAGCAGACACCCTGGGAATTTTTTGGACTGAGGACACGTCCAATAAAGAATATTTACTCAGTCGGGCTCGGTGGCTCAACCTGTAATCCCGCGCCTTTGGGAGTCTGAGGTGGGTGGATTGCCTGAGCCTGCGGGTTCGAGACCCACCTGGGCAGCGAGACCTCATCTCTACAATAAATCAAAAAATCAGCCAGGTGTGGTAGCGCATGCCTGTAATTCCGGCTACTTGGAAGGCTGAGGCGGAAGTATCGCCGGAGCCCAGTAGGTCGAGGCTGCGGTGGCCGGGAGCGGCCACTGCACTCCAGTCTGGGTGACAGAGTGAGACTCCAACTCAAAAAAAAAAAAAAGATTCTTTACTCGTCCTTAGCTGGAGGCCGTTTAGTGTCTTGTACGTGAAGACTCTCTTTCTCTAGATTCCTGTTTTGTAACCATGATTCTTGTTTAGCCCTTAGTAAGACGCCATGTAGATTTTTTGATAGAGGAACCATGTAAAACAGATTTGTCTTTTTTTCTTAGCAAGAGGCCATGTAGTATCCTGTATTTGAGGACTGCTATTACACGCATTCATGTTCGAATACCTGGTTCCTCTTTAGCCGTCAGCAAGATGCCCCATAGATTTTCAGGACTGAGGACTCGTATAATCCAGATTCCTTATTTTTTTGCAACAGCCATGCAGTTTCCTGTATATGACTACTCCTTTTCGCAGATACATGCGTCGAAAGTCTGATACGTGTTTAGACCTTAGGAAGATGCCGTATAGTTATTTGGGGATTGAGAACACATGTCACCCAGATTCCTGATTCTTTCTTGGGAAATGTCCGTGCAGTTGCCTGTATATTAGGATTTTATTTCCCTAGATTATGCTTCAAAAACCCAAATTCGTGTTTACCCTTAGCATGACACCCTGAAGTTTTTTTGGGGGATTGAGAACACGTGTAAACCAGATTCCATATTCCTCCTTAGCAATAGACAGTGCAATTTCCTGTATATGAGCACTCCCATTATCCAGATTCCCTACCCCCAAAACCTAATTGGTGGTTATCTCTTAGCAAGAAGCTTTGGAGTTTTCAGGGATGGAGGACTCGTGTAACCAAGATTCCTATTTCTTCTGTAGGAACAGGTCGTGTAGTTTTCTGGATATGAGGACTCCCATTACTGAAATTCCTGCTTCATTTTCTGCAAGACCCCGAGACATTTTCTGGTGAACTAGAATTCCAGCTGCTTGGATATAAAGAGAATGACTCCCATAAAGTTCTTGAGGAATTGGAACCCAAGATTCCTGGTCCCCTTTTCAAAAGACACACTAAAAAGTTGGCGATTAAGAAGACTAGAAGGCTGATTAAACCTTATTAAGAGACCTTGTAGATTTAGTTGATTGAGAACTGAGGAACCAGATTCCCTTTCCATTCTCAGCAAGATGCCCTGATTTTCCCTGTCCATGTGGATTAGAAAACTATACAAAATTGCAAATGCCCAGATGTTTCCTAGGGACTTGGAATCCATGAATCCTTGTTACATTTAAATAATACGTACTAAATATTTGCAACTGCAAAACCCTCGGCCCCTCTCCAAATAAAGTACAAACGGAAATTTAAGGATTACCAAGTTCATATTAAGACCAAAGTTACATCCAAATATGGCAAGATGATATGTTATTTCCGGAAACTGGACTTATTTTTCTCGAGCAACCTAAGGAACTTGTACTACCAGATACCTGATTAGAACTCTCAAGAGGACCAGAATGTTTCTGGAGTCCTGAAATGACTGATTCATAATACCCACAAGTCAAATATCTCCGAAACATGACACGAGCTCAATGCCTTGATTCTTGTTTATACCGCAGCAAGACACCCTGAGAATTTTTAGGATTGTGGACAAGTGTATCACAGATTCCTTATTCTTCCTTAGCAAGGAACTGTGTAATGTCCTGTATATGAGGACCCCATTTCCCCAGAATCCTGTTTGGAAACCCTGATTCTTGTTTTGCCATTAGCAAAATGTCATGTATATAGTGGGATGGAGGAACCGTGTAAAACAAAGCTCTTTATTCTCCTTAATTAGAGATCGTGTAGATTCTGTATATGAGGAATGCTATTAACTATGCTCCAGCTCTAAATCCTGATTCTTGTATAGCCCACAGCAGATGGCCTGTTGATTTTTAGAATTGAGGACTGCTATAACCCTGATTCTTCTTCTTCCTTGGCAAGGGGCCGTGTTTTTTTCTGCATAATAAGACACTCATTACATAGATCCTGCTTCGGAACTCAGATTTTTTTAATCCTTTCCAAGATGCCCTGTAGATTTTTGGAATTGAGGACCCGTTTAACCCAGATTCCTTATTCTTTCTTAGCAAAAGGTCATGTAGTTGCCTGTAAATAAGGACTCCATTTCCCAGATTCATGTTCGAAAACACCATGATTCGTGTTTAGCCCATAGCAAGACGATCTAAATTTTTTTGGGGATTGAGGACATGAGTAACGCAGATTCCTTATTCTTACTTATCAATAGGCAGTGAAGTTTCCTTTATGTTAGGACTCCCATTACCCAGATCCCTACTTCAAAAACTTGATTCATGCTTACCTCTTAGGAAGGCGGCCTGTAGTTTTTGGTATTGAGGACTCTATATAAGGAAGATTCCTGATACTTCCTTACCAATATGACGAGTTGTTTCCAGTATATGACGACCTCCACAATCCAGCTTCCTGCTTCACTCTGCAGGATACCAAGACAGTTCCTGGTGACCAAGAATTCCAGTTTTTTGGATATCAAGAGAAAGACGTCCATAATGTTCTTTGGGAACTGGAATCTAAGATTCCTGGTTCCCTTTAACAAGACCTCCCCAAAATGTGAACTATTCCAAATCAAAACCCCAATTCCTACCTGCCCACCCACAAGAATTTTCTGTATTTTGAGGTCTCTTGAATCGAGTAATTTTGTACCAATATACCTCTTGATTCTGGGGAATATGATTATGGTCGTAGATGGTCCCAGGAAACAAAAGGATTTCTAGGGGCAAATCCTTGATTACAACTAACAAGAGGACCAGAAAGATCCTGAAGATCTGTAATGACAGATTTAGTGTATCCACGGAGCAAGTGCCACTGATAATGTAGGAAGCCAGAGGCCAGATTGCTTATTAAACCTTATCAAGAGGACCTGTAGATTACGGAAAATGAGAAATCCTAGAACCGGATTTCCTTTTAAATCTCAGTAAGATGCCCTGATTTTTCCTGTCGATTTGGATTCCAAATTCAGTATATCAAAAAACAGATGCCGAGAAGTTTCCTAGGTTCGTGGATTCCATGATTTCTGGTTACCATTAAAAGTATGTAGTAAACATTTGGTAAGTGCAAAACCCATGTCTCCTCTCAAAATAAAAAGATACACGTAGGGGGAAGGATTACAGGGTTCACCTTAAGACCAGAGTTACATCCAAATATGGCAAAAAGTTTCTTTTTGTCCTGGAATCTGGCCTTAGTTGTTCTGAGGAACATAACAGACTTGTAGTGCCCAATACCATTTACAACTTTTAAGAGGACCAGAATGTTGCTGGAGTCCTGAAATGACCGATTCATAATATGTGAATGCTAAATTGCTCTGAAACATTTGGGGAGCTCGAAGATCTGTTTCTTGTTTGTCCCATAGCAGACAACCTGGGAATTTTTTGGATTGAGGGCACGTACAAAGATGATTCTATATTCGTACTTAGTTGGAGGCCATATATTGTCCTGTATGTGAGGACTCTCTTTCCCTTGATTACTGTTTTGAAACCCTGATTCTTGTATAGCCCTTAGTAAGAAGTCACATAGATTTTTTGATAGAGGAACCGTGGAAAACAGATTTCTTCTCTTTTCTTAGCAAGAGGCCATGTGGGTTCCTGTATATGAGGATTGCTATTACCCACATTCATGCCTGGAATCCCTGATTCTTCTTTAGCCGTCAGCAAGATGCCCTGTAGATTTTGAGGACTGAGGACTCGTATAACCCAGATTCCTTATTTTTAGCAAACAGCCGTGCAATTACCTGTATTTGAGTACTCCTGTTCATAGATACATGAGTCGAAAGCTTGATTCTCCTTTAGAGCTTAGGAAGATGCCGTATATTTTTTCGAGACTGAGAAAACATGTAATCCACATTCCTTATTCTTTGTTAGGAAAAGTCAGTGCATTTGTCCGCATATGAGCATTTCATTTCCCTAGTTTATGTTTCAAAAACCCAATTTCGAGTTTAGCCCTTAGCAAGAAACACTGAAGTTTTACTGGGATGGAGTACACGTGTAAACCAGATTCCTTATTCTCCTTTAGCAATGGACAGTGCAGTTTCCTGTATATGAGGACTCCCATTTCTAGATAACTACTCCCAAAACCTGAATGGTGGTTATCTCTTAGCAAGACGGTCAGTAGGTTTTTGGGATGGAGGCCTCGTGAAATCATGATTCCTTATTCTTCCGTAGCAACAAGTCGTGTAGTGTTCTGTATATGAGGACTCCCATTACTGAAATTCCTGCTTAATTCTCAGCCAGACGCCAAGATATTTCCAGATGACCTGGAATTCCAGTTGCTTGGATATCAAGAGAAAGACTCTCATAAAGTTCTTGAGGAATTGGAACCCAAGATTCCTGGTCTCTTTTCAAATGACACACTAAAATGTGGCGACATAGAAGCCCAGATTTCTGATTAAACCTTATCAAGAGACTTTGTAGATTTACGCGATTGAGAACTCCAAGAGCCGGATTCCCTTTCCGTTCTCAGCAAGATGCCCTGAATTTCCCTGTCCATGTGGATTCCAAAACACTGTGTACAAAAATGTTGATGCCCATATGTTTCCTAGGGATGTGGAATACATGGATCCTGGTTACATTTTTATAATTCGTACTAAATATTTGGCAACTACAAAACCCTCAGTCCCTCTCCAAATTAAGTATAAATGGAAATTTAAGGATTACCAAGTTCATGTTAAGACCAAAGTTACATCCAAATACGGCAAGATGATACTTTTTTCGGGGAAAATGGCCTTTATTGTCCTGAGGAACCTATGGGATTTGTCTACCAGATACCCTAATACAACTCTCAAGAGGACCAGAATGTTGCTGGAGTCCTTTAATGACTGATTCATAATACCCACAAGCCATATATCTCCCAAACATGAGACGAGATAGAAACCTTGATTTTTGTTTATACAGCAGCAAGACACCCTGAGAATTTTTTGGATTGTGGAGTAGTGTATAACATATTCCTTATTCTTGTTTACAGAGGGGACGTATAATGTCCTGTATATGAGAACTCCCGTTCCCAAGAATCCTGTTTGGAAAGCCTGATTCTTGTTTTGCCATTAGCAAGATGTCATGTAGATATTGTGATGCAGGAACCGTGTAAAAGAGGTTTCTTAGTTCTCCTTAGCTAGAGATCATATAGATTCTACATATGAGGACTGCTATTACCTTTGTTTCAGCTTCTAAACCCTGATTGTTGTTTAGTCCACAGCAGATGGACTGTTGATTTTAAGGACTGAGGACTGCTATAACCCCCATTATTTTTCTTCCTTGGCAATGGGCTGTGCATTTTCCTGTATATTAGGACTCTCGTTAGATACATCCTGCTTCGAAACTCTTATTCTTTTTAGAACTTTCCAAGATGCTCTGTAGTTTTTTGTGATTGAAGACTCGTGTAACCCATATTCCTTACTCTTTCTTAGCAAAAGGTCATGTAGTTGCCTGTAAATAAGGACTCCATTTTCGAAATTCAAGCTCGAAACCACCATGATTCGTTTTTAGCCCATAGCAAGATGACCCTAAGCCTTTTTGGGATTAAGGACCCGAGAAACGCAGATACCTTATTCTTACTTAGCAATAGGCAGTGAAGTTTCCTTTATGTGGGGACTCCCATTAACCAGATTCCGACTTAAAAAACCCGATTCATGGTTACGTCTTAGGAACATGACCTGTAGTTTTTTAGATTGAGGACTCTTATAAGGAAGATCCCTTATACTTCCTTAGCAATATGACGTGTAGTTTTCTGTATGTGACGACCGCCATAACCCAGCTTCCTGCTTCACTCTGCAGGATGCCAAGACAGTTCCTGCTGACCAAGAATTCCAGTTTTTTGGATATCAAGAGAAAGACTTCCATAATATTCTTTTCGGAACTAGATTCGAAGATTACTGCTTCCCCTTCAAAAGACCTCCCCAAAAGGTGGGATATTCCAAACCCAAAACCCCAAATCCTACCTACCCACACACAAGAATTTCCTGTAATTTGAGGTTACCTCAATCGAGGAATATTGTAAAAATATACCTTTTGATTCTGGGGAATATGATTATGGTCGTAGATGGTCCCAGGAAACAAAAGGATTTCTAAGGCCAAATTCTTGATTACAAATAACAAGAGGACCAAAAAGATCCTGAGCATCTGTAATGGCAGATTTAGCGTACCCACGGATTAAGTAGTTCTGAAAATATAGGGACCGAGAAGCCCAGATTGCTGATTAAACCTTTTCAAGAGACCCTGTAGATTCCGGAAAATAAGAACTCCTAGAACCGGATTTACTTTTAATTTCCTTTAAGATTCCCTGATTATTCCTGTCGATTTGGATTCCAAATTCAGTATATCAAAAGACAGATGCCCAGAAGTTTCCTAGGTTCGTGGATTCTATGATTCCTGGTTACCATTAAAAGTATGTAGTAAACATTTGGCATGTGCAAAATCACTGTCCCTTCTCAAAATAAAAAGAGACATGGAAGAGGAAGGATTACAGTGTTCACTGTAAGACTAGAGTTACATCCAAATATGGCAAGAAGATTCTTTTTGTCCCGGTATCTGGCCTTAGTTGTTCTGAGGAACCTAACGGACTTGGAGTGCCCAATACCATTTACAACTTTTAAGAGGACCAGAATTTTGCTGGAGTACTGAAATGACCGATTCATTATACCCAAATGCTAAATTGTTCTGAAACATTTGGGGAGCTCGAAGATCTGTTTCTTGTTTGTCCCATAGCAGACAACCTGGGAATTTTTTGGATTGAGGGTGCGTACAACAATGATTCTTTATTCATACTTAGTTGGAGGCCATGTAGTGTGCTGCATGTGAGGACTCTCATTCCCCTGATTCTTGTTTTGAAACCCTGATTCTTGTTTAGCCCTTAGTAAGAAGTCATGTAGATTTTTTGATAGACGAACCATGGAAAACCGATTTCTTCTCTTTTATTAGCAAGAGGCCATGTAGTTTGCTGTATATGAGGATTGCTATTATCCACATTCATGCCTCAAATCCCTGATTCTTCTTTAGCCGTCAGCAAGATGCCCTGTAGATTTTCAGGACTAAGGACTAGTATTAACCAGATTCCTTATTTTTAGCAACAGCCGTGCAGTTACCTGTGTATGAGTACTCCTGTTCACAGATACATGTGTCGAAAGCTTGATTCTTGTTTAGATCTTAGGAAGACGCCGTATACTTTTTTGGAGATTGAGAAAACATGTCACCCACATTCCATAATCTTTCTTAGGAAAACTCAGTGCATTTGCCTGTTTATGAAGATTTCGTTTCCCTAGTTTATGCTTCAAAAACCCAAATTCGTGTTTAGCCCTTCGCAGGAAACCCTGAAGATTTTTTGCGATGGAGAACACATGTAAACCAGATTCGTTATTCTCCTTTAGCAATAGACAGTGCAGTTTCCTGTTTATGAGGACATCCATTATCCAGATTCCTACTCGCAAAACCTGAATGGTTGTTATATCTTAGCAAGACGGTCTGTAGCATTTTGATTGAGGCCTCGTGTAACCAAGATTCCTTATCCTTCCGTAGCAACAGGTCGTGTAGTGTTCTATATATGAGGACTCGCATTACAGAAATTCCTGCTTCATTCAAGGCAAGACGCCAAGATTTTTCCTGGGGACCTAGAATTCCAGTTGCTTGGATATCAAGAGAAAGACTCCCATAAAGTTCTTGAGGAATTGGAACCCAAGATTCCTGGTCCCTGTTCAAAAGACACACTAAGAATGTGGCGACCTAGAAGCCCAGATAGCTGTTTAAACCTTATCAAGAGACTTTGTAGATTTAGACGATTGAGGATTCCAAGAACCGGATTCCCTTTCCGTTCTCAGCAAGATGCCCTGAATTTCCCTGTCCATGTGGATTTCAAAACTCTGTGTACAAAAATGCAGATGCCCATATGTTTCCTAGGGACGTGGAATCCACGAATCCTGGTTACCGTTAAATAACACGTACTACATATTTGCCAACTGCAAAACACTCGGCCCACCTACAAATAAAGCATAAATGGAAATTTTAGGATTGCCAAGTTCATCTTAAGACCAAAGTTACATCCAAATATGGCAATATAATACTATTTTTCGGGAATCTGGCCTTAATTGTCCTTAGGAACTTAAGGGATTTGTACTACCAGATACCCGATTACAACTCTCAAGAGGACCAGATTGTTGCTAGAGTTCTGAAATGACTGATTCATAATACCCACAAGCCAAATATCTCTGAAACATGAGATGAGCTCGAACCTTTGATTCTTGTTTATACCGCAGCAAGACACCCTGAGAATTTTTCGGATTGTGGACTAGTGTATCACAGATTCCTTATTCTTCTTTAGCAAGGGGTCTTGTAATGTCCTGTATGTGAGGACTCCCTTTCCCCAGAATACCGTTTGGAATACCTGATCCTTGTTTTGTCATTAGCAAGATGTCATATAGATATTGTGATGGAGGAACTGTGTAAAAGTAGTTTCTTAATTCTCCTTAGCTAGAGATCATATAGATTCTGCATATGAGGACTGCTATTACTTATGTTCCAGCTCTAAACCCTGATACTTGTTTAGCCCACAGCAGATGGAATGTTGATTTTAAGGACTGAGGACTGTTATAACCCCGATTCTTTTTCACCCTTGGCAAGCGGCTGTGTATTTTCCTGTATATTAGGACTCTCATTAGATACATCCTCCTTCGAAACTCTCATTCTTTTTAGAACTTTCCAAGATGCTCTGTAGATTTTTGGGATTGAGGACTCTTGTAACCCAGATTCCTTATTCTTTCTTAGCAAAAGGTCATGTAGTTGCCTGTAAATAAGGACTCCATTTTCCAGATTCATGCTCAACAACATCATGATTCATGTAAACATAGCAAGATGACCTTAAGCTTTTTTGGGATTGAAACCTGAGTAACAGATTCCTTATTCTTACCTAGCAATACGCAGTGTTGTTTCCTTTATGTGAGGACTCCCATTACCCAGATTCCTACTTCAAAAACCTGATTCGTGGTTACGTCTTAGGAATATGGCCTGTAGTTTTTGGGATTGAGGACTCATATAAGGTAGATTCCTTATACTTCCTTAGCATTATAACGTGTAGTTTCCTGTATATGACGAGCTCCATTACCCAGCTTCCTGCTTCACTCTGTAGGTTGCTGCGACAGTTCCTGGTGACCGAGAATTCCAGTTTTTTGGATATCAAGAGAAAGACGTCCATAATATTCTTTGGGAACTGTAATCCAAGATTCCTGGTTCCCCCTCACAATACCTCCCCAAATGTGGAATATTCCAAACCCAAAACCCCAATCCCTACCTGCCCACCCAAAAGAATTTTCTGTACCTTGACATCACCTGTATCGAGGAATTTTGTACCAATATACCTTTTGATTCTGGGGAATATGATTATGGTCGTAGATATTCCCAGGAAACAAAAGGATTTCTACCGCCAAAATCTTGATTCCAACTAACAAGAGGACCAGAATGATCCTGAGGATCTGTAATGACAGATTTGGCATATCCACGGAGCAAGTAGCTCTGAAAATGTAGGGACCGAGAAGCCCAGATTGCTGATTAAACCTTTTCAAGTGGACCTGTATATTCCAGAATGTAAGATCTCCTAGAACAGGATTTCCTTTTAATTCTCAGTAAGATGGAGTGAAATTTCCTGTCGATTTAGATTCCAAATTCAGTATATTAAAAGACAGTTGCCCAGAAGTTTCCTAGGTTCGTGGAATCCATGATTCCTGCTGACCATTAAAAGTACATAGTAAACATTTGGCAAGTGCAAAATGTTGTCCCTTCTCAAAATAAATAGAGACATGGAAGGGGAAGGATTGCAGAGTTCACCTTAAGACCAGATTTACATCCAAATATGGCAAGAGGATACTTTTTATCCCGGAATCTGGCCTTAGTTGTTCTGAGGAACCTAACTTACTTGGAGTGCCCAACATCATAATGTTCTTTGGGACCTGGAATCCAAGATCCCTGGTTCCTCTTCACAAGACCTCCCCAAAATTAATATTCCAAAACCAAAACCCCATTTCCTACCTGCCCAACCAAAAGAATTTTCTGTACTCTGAGATCACCTGAATCAAGGAATTTTGTACCAATATTCCTTCTGATTCTGGGGAGTATGATTATGGTCATAGATGGTCCCAGGAAACAAAAGGATTTCTAGGGCCAAATCCTTGATTAAAACTAACAAGAGGACCAGAAAGATTGAGCATCTGTAATGACAGATTTAGCCTATCCACGGAGCAAGTATCTCTGAAATGTAGGGACTCAGAAGCCCAGATGTTGATTCAACCTTATCAGGAGGCCCTGTAGATTCCAGAAAATGAGAACTCCTAGAACCGGATTTCCTTTTAATTCTCAGTAAGATGCCCTGATTTTTCCTGTCGATTTTGATTCCAAGTTCAGTATATCAAAAGACGATGCGCAGAAATTTCCTAGTTTCGTGGATTTCATGATTCCTGTTTGCCATTAAAAGTACGTAGTAAACATTTGGCAAGTGCAAAACCCTTGGCCCTTCTCAAAATAAAAAGAGATATGGAAGGGGAAGGATTACAGTTCACCTTAAGACCAGAATTACCTTAAATTTAGCAAGAACATTCTTTTTGTCCTGGAATCTGGCCTTAGTGGTTCTGAGGAACCTAACGGACTTGGAGTGAGCAATAACATTTACAACTTTTAAGAGGACCAGAATGTTGCTAGATTCCTGAAATGACCTATTCGTAATATTCAAAAGCTAAATTGCTCTGAAACATTTGGGGAGCTCACAGATCTGTTTTTTGTTTGTCCCATAGCAGACAACCTGGGAGTTTTCTGGATTGAGGGCGCGAACAACAATGATTCTTTATTCATACTCAGTTGGATGTCATGTAGTGTCCTGTATGTGAGGACTCTCTTTCCCTTGATACCTGTTTTGAAACCCTGATACTTGTTTAGCCCTCAGTAAGAAGTCATGTAGATTTTTTGAAAGAGGAACCATCGAAAACTGATTTCTTCTCATTTATTAGAAAGAGGCCATGTAGTTTCCTGTATATGAGGATTGCTATTACCCACATTCATGCCTCTAATCCGTGATTCTTCTATAACCCTCAGCAAGATGCCCTGTAGATTTTCAGCACTGAGGACTTGTATAACCCAGATTCCTTATTTTTAGCAACCGCCATGCAGTTACCTATATATGAGTACTCCTGTTCACAGATATATGCGTTGAAAGCTTGATTCTTGTTTAGAACTTAGGACGACGTCGTATGTTTTTTTGGAGATTGACAAAACATGTCACCCACATTTCTTATTCTTTCTTAGGAAAAGTCAGTGCATTCGCCTGTATATTAGCATTTCATTTCGCTATTTATGCTTCAAAAACTCAAATTCGTTTTTAGCCCTTAACAAGAAACCCTGAAATTTTATTGGGATGGAGGACACGTGTAAACCAGATTCCTTATTCTCGTTTAGCAATAGACACAGCAGTTTCCTGTATATGAGAACTCTCATTATCCAGATTCCTACTCCCAAAACCTGAATGTTGGTTATCTCCTAGCAAGCCGGTCTGTAGGTTTCTGGAATGCAAGCCTTGTGTAAACAAGATTCCATCTTCTTCCGTAGCAACAGGTCATGTAGTGTTCTGTATATGATTACTCCCATTTTTGAAATTCCTGCTTCATTCTCAGCAAGACGCCAAGATAATTCCTGGTGTCCTAGAATTACAGTTGCTTGAATATCAAGAAAAAGACTCCCATAAAGTTCTTGAGGAATTGGAAGCCAAGATTTCTGGTCCCTTTTCAAAAGACACACTAAAAATGCAGCGAAATAGAAGCCCAGATTGCTGATTAAACCTTATCAAGAGGCCCTGTAGATTCCGGAAATGAGAACTCCTAGAACCAGATTTCTTTTTAATTCTCAGTAAGATTCCCTGATTTTTCCTGTCAATTTGGATTGCAAATTTAGTATATCAAAAGACAGATGCCCAGAAGTTTCCTAGGTTCGTGGATTCCATGATTCCTGGTTACCATTAAAAGTACATAGTAAACATTTGGCAAGTGGAAAACCCTTCTCCCGTCTCAAAATAAAAAGAGACACGGAAGGGGAAGGATTACAGGGTTCACCTTAAGCCCATAGTTACATCCAATTATGACAAGAAGATACTTTTTGTCCTGGAATCTGGCCTTAGTTGTTGTGAGGAACCTAACGGACTGGAGTTCCCAATACCATTTACAACTTTTAAGAGGACCAGAATGTTGATGGAGTCCTGAAATGACCGATTCATAATATCCAAATGCTAAACTGCTCTGAAACATTTGGGGAGCTCGAAGATCTGTTTCTGGTTTGTCCCAGAGCAGACAACTTGGGAATTTTTTGGATTGAGGATGCGTACAATGATTCTTTTTTCATATTTAGTTGGAGGACATGTAGTGTCTTGTATGTGAGGACTCTCTTTCCCTGGATTCCTGTTTCGAAAACCTGATTCTTGTTTAGCCCTTAGTAAGATGCCATGTTGATTTTTTGATAGACGAACCGTGGAAAAGTGATTTCTTCTTTTTTCTTAGCAAGAGGCCATGTAGTTTCCTGCATATGAGGATTGCTATTACCAACATTTATGCCTCGAAACCCTGATTCTTCATTAGGCCTCAGCAAGATGCCCTGTAGATTTTCAGGACTGAGGGCTCGTATAACACAGATTCCTTATATTTAGCAACAGCCGTGCAGTTGCCTGTATATGAGTACTCCTGTTCACAGATAAATGCATCAAAAGCTTGATTCCTGTATAGATCTTATGAAGACGCCATGTACTTTTTTGGGGATTGAGAAAACATGTCACCCAGATTCCTCATTCTTTCTTAGAAAAAGTCAGTCAGTTGCCTGTATATGAGGATTTAATTTCCTAGGTTATGCTTCAAAAACCCAAATTTGTGTTTAGCCCTCAGCAAGACACTCTGAAGTTTTTTTTGGGATGGAGGACTCGTGTAAACATGATTCCTTATTCTCCTTTACCAACAGACAGTGCAATTTCCTGTATATGAGGACTGCCATAATCCAGTTACCTACTCCCAAAACCTGAATGTTGGTTACCTCTTAGCAAGATGCTCTGTTGGCTTTTGGGATGGAGTACTCGTTTAAGCTAGATTCCTTATTCTTGCGTAGCAAGAGGTCATGTAGTGTTCTGTATATGAGAACTCCCATTTCTGAAATTCATGCTTCATTCTCAACAAGACGCAAAGATATTTCCAGGTGACCTAGAATTCCAGGTGCTTTCATATCAAGAGAAGGACTCCCATAAAGTTCTTTAGGAATTGGAACCCAAGATTCCTGGTCCCTTTTCAAAAGACACACTAAAAATGTGGCGACATAGAAGCCCAGATGGCTTTAAACCTTATCAAGAGTCCTTGCAGATGAAGGCGATTGAGAACTCCAAGGACCGGATTCCCTTTTCGTTCTCAGCAAGATGTCCTGATTCTCCCTGTCCATGTGGATTCCAAATTCAGTATACAAAATGCAGATGCCCAGATGTTTCCTAGGGATGTGGATTACATGAATCCTGGTTACATTTTAATAATTCGTACTAAATATTTGCCAACTGCAAAACCCTCGGTCCCTCTCCAAATAAAGTACAAACGGAAATCTAAGGATTACCAAATTCATCTTAGGAACAAATTTACATCCAAATTCGGCAAAATGATACATTTTTTCCGGGAATCTGGCCTTAATTGTCTCAAGGAACCTAAGGGACTTGTACTACCAGATACCAGATTTCAACTCTCAAGAGGACCAAAATATTGCTGGAGTCCTGAAATGACTGATTCATAATACCCACAAACCAAATATCTCTGAAACATTAGACGAGCTCAAAGAGTTGATTTTTTTATACCGCAGCAAGACACCCTGAGATTTTTTCAGATTGTGGTCTAGTGTATCACAGATTCTTTATTCTTCCTTAGCGAGGGGCTGTGTAATGTCCTGTATATGAGGACTCCCTTTCCCCGGAATCCTGTTTGGAAACCCTGATTCTTGTTTTGCCATTAGCAAGATGTCATGTAGATAATCTGACGGAGGAACCATGTAAAACAGGTTTCTTATTTTTCCTTAGCTAGAGATCATGTAGATTCTGTATATGAGGACTGCTGTTACCTTTGATCCAGCTTCTAAACCCTGATTATTATTTAACGAACACCAGATGTCCTGTTGATTTTCCTGACTGAGGTATGCTATAACT
>NW_007252812.1:0-1270 GCF_000164805.1 Carlito syrichta
TTCAGGGATATGTAAATAGATGTGTGAGGTTTCCGTGTTAACCCTCCCCCTTTGTTTCATTCAGTCTTTCTGCTCGTTGTCCCTATTCACATTGTGCTAGGCATGTATGTGTGTGTTTAGTTTTCTTGGGGATCTTTTTGTTGCTGATATTTTCGCTTAGCTTTATTGTTATTCCAGTTTGTTTTGGAGTGTGTGTGTACGTGTTTATTGCTTCCATTAGTTTCCTCTTTTCATCATTCTATAGAGTGGGGACATGGTCTCAGGGAAGAGAACCTATTCAGGAAATAATGCTGGGAAAACTGGCTGACGACAGGCGGAAGATTGAAACAGGACCCCTCCGTATCCCCATACACAAAAATTAACTCTAAATGGATTAGAGACATAAATGGAAAACCTCAAAGTCTAAGAATCTTAGAAAATGCAGAAGACACCCTTATGGAAATTGGAACTGGCAACCAATTCCAATTCAGAACGCTAAAGGCAAATACCTTAAGAAAAAAGATAGACAAGCACACTAATGGGCTTCTGCAAAGGAAACAATCCATCAAGAGAGCAGGGGAACAGCCACCGAATGCAAAATATTGTGAATTGAATATTTGAAAAAGGCCTAACATCTAGGATGTACAAGGAACTCAAATGCCCGAAAGGAAAAAAAAAAAGAAACAAGCAGTCTCTTTTAAAAGTGGACGAAAGAGATAAATGGACTCTTCTCAAAAGAAGATATTGGGGAAGCCAACAGACACTTGAAAAAGTGCTCAGCCTCAGGCATCATCAAAAAAATGCAAATCAAAAACCACACTGAAATACCACCTAAGCCCAGTAAGAATGGCCATCATGGCCGGGCTCAGTGGCTCAGCCTATAATCCCAGCACTTTGGGAGGCTGAGGTGAGTGGATTGCCGGAGCCCGTGGGTTCGAGACCCGCCTGGGCAACTTGGCGAGACCTCATCTCTACAATAAATCAAAAATTAGCCGGGTGTGGTAGCACGCGCTTGTAGTTCCAGCTACTTGAAAGGCTGAAGTAGAAGAATCACCGGAGCCCAGCAGGTCGAGGCTGCAGTGGCCCGGGAGAGGCCACTGCACTCCAGTCTGAGTGACAGAGTGAGACTCCAACTCAAAAAAAAAAAGAATGGCCATCATTAAAATACAAATAACAACAGATGTTGGGCAAGGATGTGAAAAAAAGAAAGGCTTCTACACTGCTAGTGGAAATGCAAACTATGTAAACTCTTAGGAAGACAAAGTGGTCATTTTTAAAAGAACTAGAAATT
>NW_007252812.1:1424-3923 GCF_000164805.1 Carlito syrichta
CATGCGTCTATAAAAGGACAAATATATATGAACTTGGCAGCAATTTGGATAGATTTGGAGTCAATGATACACATAGTCTATCACAGAAACAAAGAACAGAATACCATATGATCTCACTCATAAGGGGAGCCTGACCAATTGTAATACTATGAGAAAGTGTTTGGCAGTAATGGAAAACTGTCAGGGGACGGGGATGGGATTGGCAGTTTAGGGAAACTGCTAGGGGAAGGAGGGGCATACATCATCAACAAATTTACCTGTATAATCAATGTTTGTATACCTAACCTGGAATTGTGCCCCACAACTATATAATAAACAAATATTTAAAAAAGAGAAACTTAGAAACAATCAATGCTCAAAACTCACCTTCATGTCAAAAGGTAGTAATAAATTAACAACCTAAACACTAGGTTTAAGTTCACATTATGCACTATGTCAAATACATCTTTATCCAACTTGAAAATAATTTTCTTTCCAAATAGGCACAGAGATCACTACACTCTTTTTTATCTTTCAAATTGAAAATTGAAATTTAAGTTTAATATTTGAAAGAAGAGCTGAGGAGACAGACATAAATGATGATTTCTGAAGATCACTGCAAACAACTGAATCAAATCAACTGAAATTTTCGTGATGAAACATAAAACTAATTTGTAAAACAATATAAGCCAGGCTAGTGAATCAGTAAACATTCTCACAATTATGCTCATGTGCACATTTGGGGTGACCTCAAGTCACAAGTCAATATTTTCTCAAGTGATAAGGATGCCTGATTATAGCCTAAAATCATAGTGCCACTAGCACAGTGAGAAAAGGGCACAAATGGTACCAACACATAACTCCCATCGTGTCTTGTCACTCCTGAAAAATTACACTTATTTCTAAAATACAAAGTCAAAAGACAAAACAGTCAATTAAAAATTATGAATCGTTTTCTATTTTAGCAGCTACCAATAAGATTCAGCTTTGTTTTACAGTAACCTTAACATTTTAATACAACATGATGTATCACATTTCAATTTACTGAAAACCTTCAGTAATTCTGCTGTGGCATAAAAGGATTTGGGTCTGCTTTCTTTAAACAATGAGGTGAATTTGCCATTAAAAGTATTTCCCCCACAAAGGTCACCTTGAACTACCTACAACGAAAGAAGGAACAAAAACCAACAAACTGATGCTCAGTTTCTGTGTGAATGTATCTAAACCGTCAGGCAAATAAATCAGCCATCTTACTAAGCTCTTACTTGTTAGATTTATTTTCAGGAGCCATTGCGACTAAACAAAATTTATGAGGAATAAAAAAAATACAAGGAAACTCAGGTAACAAGTTAATCCACTGGACAATTATCTTAAAAGCAGCATTTCCTATAGAACAAGATAAAGAAACTATCAAAAAGCACTTCTCAAAGTATCATTTTTGCATGTCAAAAAAAGAATTAACTTAGAATAAATATATAATTAACAGTATATTCTGTGCTAAACCTGAATATATTTACCTGTTAAATATATAATTAGCCTAATCCCAAACATTTGGGAGGCTGAGGTGAGTGGACTGCCTGATCCCGTGGGTTTGAGACCCACCTGGGCAACTTGGCAAGACCTCATCTCTACAATAAATCCAAAATCAGCTGGGCGTGGTAGGTGCACCTGTCATTCCAGCTACTTGGAAGGCTGAGGCGGAAGGATCACCGGAGCCCAGCAGGTAGAGGCTGCGGTGGCCGGGAGTGGCTACTGCACTCCAGTCTGGGAAAGAGTGAGACTCCAACTCAACAAATAAATAAATATATATATATTAACAGTATGTTCCCTGTAACAAAGGAATCCCTTAGTGCAGTAAAACAAAGTCCTGTCAAACACCTAATTTTTACAAAGAAGCATGAAGTTCTTTCACAATGACTCCAACTCTACTTATAGTAACAGAGTAAAAACTTGAGATGAAAGTCAAAAGGACTAAAGTCAAAGATCCAGTTAGGCATGAGTTGTGGTTTTGATTTTTATTCTTATTTTTATCTACAAATATTAAGACAGAAGATACTTCCATGTGATTGTGGGATCCTCTGAGACTCTACAACCTTAGAAAAGCAGATAAAACTGATGAAATGCATCGGGCTTGGGAGCAGACTCCATATTAAATTGTAATGTTCATAGTAACAACTACAACTGCAGAAGACTGAGGGGGAGAGGAGGAGGCGAAAGACTGAAATTTCTGCAACTGACGCGCTGGGCAGAAAGAATAAACAAGGGGAAAAAAGATGTGTAAATACTGTTTGAAAATGGCAACCTGTTAATAATCATTGCATTCCTGAATACACAGGTAAATGATACCACCATTCCTTTCTACTTACGCTAAGCAAACCCAAGAAGCACAGGCATTGCATGCCTCTTTGAGAAAAAGAGACGGATTGATAGCTGATCTATATCTAAACAAATCCCTGGAGTTGCCACCAGAGCTTACAGATTTGGAAATCATATTCTTTTCTCACTAGAAAGAAAACAGAA
>NW_007252812.1:4807-7966 GCF_000164805.1 Carlito syrichta
TTCAAATTCTAACAACCGGGCTTGGTGGCTCAGCCTGTAATCCCGCGCCTTGGGAGGCTGAGGTGAGAGGATTGCCTGATCCTGCGGGTTCAAGACCCGCCTGGGCAACTTGGTGAAACCTCATCTCTACAATAAATCAAAAAATCAGCCAGGTGTGGCAGTGCACGCCTGTAGATCCAGCTACTGGGAAGGGTGAGGCAGAAGGAGCACCAGAGCCCAGCAGGTCGAGGCTGCTGTGGCAGGGAGCAGCCACTGCACTCCAGTCTGGGCGACAGAGTGGGACTCCAACTCAAAAACAAAAAAGAAAGAAATTTCAAATTCTATCAATACACATATATCATGATTAGATCAAATAAAACATAGTACTTTAAAGAATAAACCTCTGCAGACAGATATGGCAATTCATGAATCCTTTTTAAAAAATATTTATAAATCAGGCATTATGAAAATCATCCATGAAGAATGAAACTGTAGTAATTTTGTTTGCTTGTTTCTTTTTGTTTTTCATGTAGAGGAAGAGATAAAGGGTTTATTACCTCAGTGCAAACCTGCAGGCCAACAAGCAAAAACTGGCATAGTCACAATAAAGACCTAGTTGGGTACAGTAATTTTGGAGATTTTGTACAGAATATTTTTGTGACAAATCACAATTTTGTAATCTCTCCTCCAAAGAAAAGAACAGAACACACTTTCCTTATGTAAGCTTAATTTCTGAAC
Organism: Carlito syrichta; assembly: GCF_000164805.1. NCBI lineage: Eukaryota > Metazoa > Chordata > Mammalia > Primates > Tarsiidae > Carlito > Carlito syrichta. Next base: position 5,525 of record NW_007252812.1, read on the forward strand.
TCTTAGTGATTTTATATGTTCATAGATTCTGTATCCCATTTCTTCTACCACCATTCAGGAACACTTTGAAATAATCAATGGCTTTATATTTTAATGTAATTAGTAGCACCATGGTTCCATGATTGGCCTATTACCTTCATACATTTGTCAATTATGTTGGAAGAAAAAAATATACAAATACACACACACACATACACTCACACACACAACAAGAGGGTTTATCTCTGAAACAGAGCTGAAAATTTTTTGGAAACGCTTGACAAAGTATATCGTTTGAATTCAGATTTACGTCAAAGCCTCAAATTATGTTTAGATAGAAAAAAAGGAAATTTATTTGGATCTCAAATAGAAAAAGACTAGACTGTTTTAAGTTAGACTGTAAGAGAGCTAGGATTTTTACTGTCATATTACGTGATTTCAAAAATTACACCTTTGGTTTAATTATTGGTGATTGTACTGTCATTGTCTTCTTTTGTGTATTTAACTATGTGCAGAATCAATTTTATGTAGATACTGAACAGTGTTAATCACATTAGTGATTTTCTAAGCCTGGAGATTTGAGACCAGCCTGGCAACTGGTAGAGACCTCATCTCTACAATGTATCAAAACAACTAGCCAGGCATGGTTGCGTGTATCTGTAGTTCCAGCTACTTGGAAGGGTGAGGTGGAAGGCTCGTCTCTGTTTGGCAGTCTGAGGTTGCGGTGGCTGTGAGCCTGCAGCTGCACTCCAGCCTGGGTGACAGAGTGAGACTCCAACTCAAAAAAACCCAAAAAGTAGAATTAGTATGTGTTACCTTTATTCAAATTAGCATCTGGACACTACAAAAAGCTGTGATTGTGGATTGGTTTGTGTAGAAACCACTGTTCAATCCTTACAATTAAATGTTTTAACTAAAAAAAAAAAAAATTATTCTTGGCAATATAGGTTCTTTCTAGCATCCACTCCCAGACTTGATCAGCCTCTACCCATTACCCAGTCTAAAGGAGCTTTATTTGTTTTATTTTTTAAAATTTTTTGAGTTGGTGTCTCACACTGTCGCCCAGACTGGAGTGCACAGGTCGCTCCCAGCCACTGCAGCCTCGACCTGCTGGGCTCCGGAGATCTTCTGCCTCAGACTTCCAAGTAGCTGGAACTACAGGCACGCTCTATCATGCCCAGCTAATTTTTTGATTTATTGTAGAGATGAGGTCTCGCCGGAGCTTTTATATTTTTAGCTATTTGTTATAACAATACCCTTCACTTTTCACCAATTTCTTACACTTTCCTGCTGCCATTAAAAAATACCCAAATCTGGGTAACTTATACAAAATAAAAATGTATTTCTCACAGTTGTGAAGGTTGGGATGTTTGTGATCCAGGTTTCAGCAGATTTAGTTTCTGGTGAGACTACTTTCACTAATTGCAAGATGGCACCTTGATTTCTGTGTCATCTTGTGGTGGTGATTGGAAAGGGCCTAGGATGTTTCCTTTAAACTCTTTGATAAGGTTGCTATTCGCACCCATGAGAGCTCCAGCCTCATGACTCAATCACCTCAATTTTATTGCCTTGGGGATTCAGTTTCAATATAAATATTGGAGGAGATACAAACATTCAAACCATGGCACCCATCATTATTTATGATGTACATTTATTTTTGCTTCTACTCATTCATGTGTTCATTCATTTTACTCAGTCACTCATTTGTTAAATTTTGGTGAGTACCTACTGAGCAGCAGACGCCATGCTATGCATCATGGGAGTAAAATCATACGAGATTACAGTTACATGTAATGACTATCATTATTGAAAAAAACACAGGATGTAGATGGAACTGAACAGTTGAAACTAAAACCAATTTAGAAACAGTAATTGGTTCAGAAGAGAAATGTAATCCACACTTATCTAATATGAGTGAAGGTCAAGAGTTTTTGGCTATAATTGAGAGAAAAGCCTCTCTGCCTACTAAAGGCATAAATGAGAATGCCAATAGCCTTGATTGTTCCTGGCAGCAAACCCACAACCAGAGAAAGATTCTGCCTTCAGTTGAGGGAAGAAAATTAAAGAGCAAAGCCATGAAAGGAAGTTTGGTACCTGATGGCATCATTAAGCAACCAGATAAAGGACTTTTTAAGCTCAAAATTAAGCAGAATGCAGCTATTACCCGATAATTTGTCCATTAGTTCTCTTTCTTAAAATATTATTTGTGTAGATTTTTATAATTTACCACTAAAAACATTCTATTGAATTATTATAATTATTTTTTTTTTTTTGAGCTGGAGTCTCACTCTGTTGCCCGGACTGGAGTGCAGTGGCACGCTCCCGGATACTGCAGCCTCGACCTGCTGGGATCCAGTGATTCTTCCGTCTCACCCTTCCAAGTACCTGGAACTACAGGTGCACGCTACCACGGCCGGCTAATTTTTTTGATTTATTGTAGAGATGAAGTCAGGTGTGAGACTC
>NW_007252813.1:0-2327 GCF_000164805.1 Carlito syrichta
AATTATTAATTATCATTTGCAACCTAAGGGTGCAGGTGTCTGTTATATAATGACTTTATTCCTTTAGGGTTGACAACTAGTAGTGGGATAACTGGGTAAAATGGTAGATCTAATTTTAGTCTTTTGAGTAATCTCCATAATGCTTTCCCTAGAGGTTGTACTAATTTACACTTTTTCTCTACATCTGTGTCAGCATCTATTTTTTTTTTAATTTTTAATTTTAAAGATGTGGGATAAATTCAGGGTTAGGTATACAGATGTTTATTATGCAGGTATCCTTGTTGATAAGGTATGACCCTTCTGCTTCCCTGGCAGTTTCCCACTACTGCCAATACTTTTCTTTTAGTATTACAAAAATTGTTCAAGTTTCACTTATGAGTGAGGACATGTGATACTCAGTTCTTTGTTTCTGTGATAGATCACTGAGTATTATAGACTCTAAGTCCATCCAGGTTGCTGCAAAGTTCATAATCTTGTCCTTATTTATGGCTATGTAATATTCCATCATGCATATATATATATCACATTGAAAAAAATCTAGTCCTCTTTCAGTGGGTAGCATGGTTGGTTCCATGTTTTTGCTATTGTGAATAATACTGCAATAAACATGCATGTGCAGGTATCTCTACGATAGAGTGATTTGAGTTCCTTTGGTTATATTTTCAGCAGAGGGATTGCGAGGTCATATGGGAAGTCAATTTTTAGATCTTTTAGAAATTGCAAAACTGTTTTCCACAGAGGTTGTACTGTTTACACTACCACCAACAGTGTAGAAATGTTTCCTTTTCCTTGCATCCTCTCCAGCATCTGATATTTTTTGATATTTTTGAAATAATGACCATTCTGACTGGTGTAAGGTGGTATCTCATTGTAATTTTAATTTTAATTTCCAAGATGATAAGTAATGTTAAATATTTTTTCATATATTTGTTGGGCATTTCTATATCTTCTTTCAGGAGACATCTGTTCTTGTCATTTGCTCACTTTTTAATGAGGTTATTTGCTTTTATTTTTACTGAATTTTTTTAGTTCTTTTTAGATTCTGGGTCCTTTGTCAGATGTGCATTTTGTGAATAAATATATTCTCACTTTCTGTAGGTTACCTAGTGTTGATTATTTCTTTTGTTGTTTGGAAGGCTTTTAGTTTACTTAAGTACCACTTTGTTATTATTTTATTTTGTTTTGTTTAGGGATTTTTTTGGTTACAATTGCCTTTGGGTTTTAGCCATAAGTTCTTTGACTAGGCTGATGTCTACAAGAGTTTTTTCCTAGGTTTTCTTCTATGAATTTTATGGTTTCCAGTCTGACATACAGTCTTAATTTATCTTGAGTTAATTGTTGCATATGGGGAGAGATAGGTAACACCTTTAATTTTTCTGCATGTAGCTATCCAACTTTTCAAGTACCATTTGTTGAATACGGTATCCTTTCTCCTATTTTTCCTGTGTTGTCAAATATCAGTTTGTTGTAGGAGGTTGCGTTTATTCCTGGATTCTCCATTCTGTCCCTTTTGCTTATGTGTCTGCTCTTGTATCAGTACCATGGTGTTTTGGTTACTATAGCCTTGTAGTATAATTTGAAGTAAGGCAATTCCTCCAGTTTTGCTTTGTTGTTTAGGATTGCTTTGGCTATTCTGGCTCTTTTTTGATTTCATGTGAATCTTAGGATTGTTTTTCTAAATCCATAAAGAATGATGTTGGCAGTTTGATAGGGATTGCATTGATTCTATAGAGGACTTTGGGTAATATGGTCATTCTAGCAGGAGATACTCTTATAGAAGTTGAAACTGGCAGCCAATTCCTAATCAAAACCTGGAGTGCCCATGCCATAAGAGATAAGACAGACAAGTGGGACCTCATTAAACTGACAAGTTTCTGCAAAGCCAAAGAAACCATCAAGAGAGTAGGGATACAGTCCACAGACTGGGAAAAAATATTTGCTAACTCCATGTCTGACAAAGGTCTAACATCAAGGATCTACAAGGAATGCAAATGTGCTGAAAAGAAAAAACAAACAAATAAACAAACAAACAGTTCCATTACAAAGTGGGAGAAAGGTATGAATAGACACTTCTCAAAAGAAAGCATATGAGCAGCCAACAGACACATGAAAAAATGTTCAGCCTCACTAGTCATCAAATAAATGCAAATTAAAACTACACTGAGATGCCACCTAACTCCAGTCAGGATGCCCATCATCAATAACAAAAAATAACAGATGCTGGAGAGGATGTGGTGAAAAGAGAACACTTCTACACTGTTAGTGGGAGTGTAAACTAGTACAGGCCCTGTGGAAAACAGTGTGGTGATTCCTGATAGTCTCAAAAT
>NW_007252813.1:3552-6921 GCF_000164805.1 Carlito syrichta
CCCTGGTCAGGAGTTAGAGCTTCTGGGAGAAAGTCAGATGTGATGGTGACAGTGGGCTTTCTCTTTGGCAAGTGTTGATACAAAGAAGCATCCAGCCAACCTAGGCAGAGGTTCTCAGAATTACTAAGTTTTCTGTCTGTTTTGAACCTCTGAGGAGTGGGAAAGAGAAGATGAAGCACCACACAAGAGTGCAATCTTAGTTATCCCAGTGGGGGAAAGAGGGAGTCCAAGGCCACTGGAGTAATGCTATTGTTCAGGGCAGGCACACAATAATTTGCATGAGCAGTGAGAGGTTGCCATGGAAGTGTGTTCCAACTGACTTCCTGCCTTGCCCTCGGGTTGTCTGTATTCCTGAAAGTCAAAGTGCAGCTGATCTCAGGGCCTCAGGTATTCTCAGACAACCTGCACCATCCAGGAGCTGTCTGCAGCTGCAGAGTTTGCCCTTGAGGCCTGTCCCATCCCAGGCTGGCTAGAAAGCAGCTGTGTCACCTGCAAGTGTTGACTTCCTGGGAAACGGAGGCTGGCACTGCTCAAGGATTTCTTTTTTCCTGCACCTCTCCATGCAGACTTTGAAGAGCACAGCTGTGTGTGGGACCATTTCCTGTGAGAGACTGGAGTCTTGCAAGTCTCAGGGGGCGCTGAAAATTTGTGGTGGGGCACAGAACCATCAAGTCCCCCTCACTCATCTTCTGTACCATATCTGAAGTTTGCTACTGGTTGTGGTGGTGCAGGCAAGTGTGTGGCTATTTATAGTCCTGTTTGATGAATTTTTCTCTTCTTTTCATCATGTGGTTCTTATCACTTCTCTGAAGGGTCACGGGACTTGCAGCTGGTCTTGGTCCTCTCTGGGTGCTGAGAAAACTGTCTCTTGATTTACTCCATAGGAGAAACTCACTCTAGTGACTTACATCAGCCATCTTAATCTCCTTTATTCTTCTTTAAGGTTTCCTGTGATCCTATTTTATTTTCCTTTTATTTTATATTAGTTTATTCTCATCAATTATATAAATTATTGATGGAATCACTGGAAACCACACAATTAAAGGTAATAAATTTGGTAATATAAGTAAGGCTCAATAATTTCAACTTGTAAGAATAATTTGTAGCATAAAGTCATGCCATGAGATTAAAAAATGTGCCATTTATAAATTAGCAAACAGTTTCCTAGATATAGAGTGGAGCTGAGACCAGTGGGTATAAGAAAAACTTGGAAAGGTGGACTGGAGTTTGTCAAAGAAAATCAGTCTACCCTGCAATTTTTCAAGGGATGAGCCATACTCTCTTGTTCACTTTGTTCTGATTTTAGGGTAAAAATATAGTAGGCTATTAAATCAGCAAGAGAATCTAGGAAGAAAATAGTGCCACAATGACATATACAACTCTATCCTATACAGCACTTATGCAATTTTTTTTATTTAAATAAACTTTATTCAGGTAAAATTGCATAACTTAAGATCTACAAGTTGTATAGATAATACAGAGTCTTGATAAATGTGTACATCCGTGCAACCACTGCGACAATTAAGATACGGAACAATTCTATGTAAAAGTTTTCTTGTGCCAATTCCCAGTCAGTTCTCATTGCCTGTCCCTGGCCCCAGGCTACAACTGATCTATTTTCTACCACTAAATCTTAGACTTACCCTTCTTGGGTTTATAATATATGGAAGAGCATGGTACATACTGTTTTATGGCTGGTTTCTTTCACTCAGCATTATATTTCCAAGATTTATACATGTTATCACATTTATTATGACTCTATTTATTACAAAGCCCAATTGAATGAATATACCACAATTTGTTTGTCTATTTACTTATTAGTGAGTTCTTATGAGGAGAACTTATGCAAATTTTAATTAAATAGCTCTTGAGGTTAGGCATTTGTTTATAGTTTATTTATTTTTAATTAAGCTTTGACTTTTGATAAAATAGTGAAATCACATGCAGTTGCAAGGGAAAATACAGAATGAGTCAATGTACCCTTTACCCAGATTCTTCCAATGGTAACATCGTACAAACTATAGTTCAATAGCACAGCCAAAATACTGGCATTGATACTCTCAAGGCACAGAACACTTTCATCACCAAAAAGATTACTGATGGTGCTCTTTTGTGACCACCCCCATTCCTTTTCCATTAACATCATCATCGTCATCATCTTAAACCTTGACAACCACTAATTTTTCTTCATTTCTATAACTTTTTCATTTCAAGGATGTCATATACATGGAATCATGCAATATGTAACTTTTGGATATTAGCTTTTTCTTAGTGACCATAATTTTATAGCCATTCAAGTTGCTACGAGTATGTTACTGTCATCACATCACATAAAGGGTACATGCTGTTGATTTGACCTTGATCATCTGGCTGGAGGTGGTGTTTTTCAGGCTTCTCTATGGTAAGGTTATTCTTTTTGAATCCTCATTTCCATACTGTACTCTTTGGAAGGAAGCCACCATGTACAACCCCCACTTAAGAAATGAGGAGTAATTTTCTGCCTCTGGGAGGATGGAGTTCTAAAAAATTACTTGGACTTCTTTTGCATAGGATATTTGTTTCTTCTCTCTTACTGATTTATTTAATCATTTATGTATATAGGCAAGTATTCATGGATACTTATTTCACACTTTAGTTGATAATGGAATACTATTTTATTTTTTGTATGTGTAGGTTAAAAAAGACTTTCAAATTGTTTTCCAAAGTACATTTCTGCAAGTGATATACAGTGATTCAATTTCCCTACACCCTTGTTAGAATTTGGTGCTGGCAGTTTTTTTTATTTTAAAGATGTGAGGTACAATTCAGGATTAGGTAAATAAGTGGTAATCAAAATTTTAGTCATAATAGTTGTGTAGGAGTATTTCAATGAGGTTCTTACTTTCATTTGCCTAATAATGTTAACATATTTTCATGTACTTGCCATCTGTGTAATCTCTGGTACAATGTTCCTTCATGTCTCTTGTCCATTTTTAATTGTATTATTATTTTTAACTATTAAGTTTTTTAAATTTAGAGGGTGCATGTGCACATTTGTTACATGGGTATATTGCATTATGGTGAGGTTCTGGTTTCTATTGAACCCATTGCCCAAATACACAACAGGTACTTGTATAACCCCCCTCCCTCCCTCCTTCTTCTTTTTTTCCCTCCTTCTTTTTAGGTGTCCCCAGTGTTTGTTCTCATCTTTACATCTGTGTACTCAGTGTTTGGCTTCTACTTATAAGTGGAACATGTGGTATTCAGTTTTCTGTTTCTGATTTAATGTGCTTAGAATACTCATCTCCATTTGCATCCCTGTTGTTGCAAAGTTCATGAATTCAGTCATTTTTTATGACTGCATAGTATTCCACAGTGTATATGTATCGA
>NW_007252814.1:0-26789 GCF_000164805.1 Carlito syrichta
TGTTGGTGCCACTGACAAATACTGGAAAACCAGTTAAGAAGTGAAGTCTGGGAGTGGAGGAAGTATCCAAAACGGCTGTACTTCACTGTGACCATACGGACTCTGGGGTAATGAGGGTAGGCCACTCAGGTGAAGAAGTCCTGGGAGCAGCTGCAGACCAGGCTGTTGTCAGGCTAAACTCAATTTACAAGACAACTGGCACAGCGCAGTAGCTACAAATCAGAAAAACTCAAGGAGAAATGAACAGAAAACGAAGGAGACCACAAAAAAAAAGAACGGAACTAACACGTTGTGAGGGTCTATGTGCCAGCCACTACACAAGTCACTATGTATACATTAAACAGAGAAAAAATTGAGAGGCAGTAAATCTAGAAAGTTTCCTCCCAAAGAGGAGTGCACCAATAACAAAGCCAAATACAAAAGGGAATTCAAGAAAATGAACTGAGAAAAGAAAGGTTACTGGACTTGCCAATGCAAAGGTCACTGGCACATTCCAGGAGAGACATCCAGTTGTGTGGTAGAAGCAGATGCTGGGGTGTGGGTAGTCGAGAAGAGAAGGGTATGCAAACTGAACACGGTGAATTAGAAGTGTGTATTTAGGTATCTGGGCAGCAAATGAACAAGATTCAGTGACTACTACAAAGGACAGTGATGCCTTGCAATTCCAGAATCTTTTATTTTAGTAATAGGAAAACACTGACCAACAAACTCAAAAAGCACAGGTTACGGTCTACATATCATATTATTCAAGGTACCACTTAAAGGAAAGTGACAAACACACTTTAGTTTTTGCGGGTTCAATTTCCATGACCAGCAAATCAAGTTTAGCTTTAAATATAACAAATTAGCATATACTGATGTGAGTATATTCCACATGGTTTACAGTTGAAAAGCCAACTTATCTCAAAACTGGGTGCTGAAGAAACTAATAACAAAAATACAAATACATTTTTGTACTATTACAAATGACAAATATTTTAGACTACCTTTCCCAAATTCTCAACCATATTCTCATAAACAAAGCATCTGAAAGACTAATCATAACCATCTAGAAGTCTGCTACAGGAATTGTAGTGCTAATATAATGTTGGCAAAAATACTCACTGATTCCATGGAAAATAATTTTCCATCTGCTTCCAATGATGAGACTTAAACAGAGATAGTAAAATCCATTCATGAAACTTGCTAAGTTACAATTTATGCACTAGTTTGTACTAAATAATAATAAAGGTATTCATTCTTCAAACTTTCACCTGAAGAATAAACTCTTCTAAGAGGACAATAAGTAACAGATAAACCTAAAATGGGGAGAAAAACATGACATCTTGAGTAACATTTTAGTGCTAAGTTGTTTAAATCTGACCAGAGGTAAGCGTCCTGCTAAATTCATTTTACAATCCACTACTGTTTCAGGATTTTATAATACAGAATGTAACGCAAGAACTATGCCACCAGATAAAGGAATTCCTTATAGATTATTAAATTCATACAAAATATTTCAGACATTTACTTAATGAGTCACTAACTTAGGATGCAAAGCATACCTCACTTGTTACTTTATGACCTGATATCATCTAACCCTATATAACAAAGAGCAGTTTTCTCAGTTGAGGACATACTAGTGATTTTCAGTAAAAGGACGAAAATTAAATGTATGATATTCCCCCTGCCTTGTATCAGAAAAAGTCCTACAAATTACTTTGCATATGTATGCAACTAGAGATCGTCATTCTGGGCAAATTATCACAGAAACAGAAAACTGAATACCATATGTTCTCCCTAATAAGCGAGAGCTAAACACTGTACACATGTGGGCATAAGGATGGGAGCAACAGATACTTGGGTATTCCTAAAGAGGGGAGGGAAGGAAGAATGTAAGGGTTGAAAAACTACCCACTAGGTTCCAAGTCCACTACCTGGGTAATGAGCTCAGTAGAAGTCCAAGCCTCGTCGTCACGATATATATCTATGTAACAAATCTGCACATGTATGCTTCTAATTTTTTTTTAAAAGTTTTTTAGTTACAAAAAATAAAATTTAGATCCATATTTTTAAAAATTACTGTGGCAAAAAAGTACACTTTATTTTAAAATATGCTCATTACTTTTAAAAATCTTCTATGAACATTTTAAAAATTACTTATACCTTGAAATAACAGTAGAAATTAGAATTGGTAAAAATTGCAGAGGCCGGGCGCGGTGGCTCATGCCTATAATCCCAGCACTTTGGGAGGCCGAGGTGAGAAGATTGCCTGAACCCCGCCTGGACAACTTGATGAGACCTCGTGTCTATAAAATAAATCAAAAAATTAGCTGGATGTGGTGGTGCATGCCTGTAGTTCCAGCTACTTGAGAGGCTGAAGCAAAAAGATCACCTGAGCCCAGCAGGTCAAGTGGCTGTGAGTATGCCACTGTTCTTCAGCCTAGGAGACAGAGTGAGAATCCAACTCAAAAAAAATAAAAATAAAAAAATAAATTGTGTAACTCCTAGGAATTAAGAGTGATTTTAAACTACATCAATTTTTTCACATTTCAATAAATAATTATAAGTATATTACTATATTTACTCTTGCCAAAATGCTCTATTTTGTTACTATTAGATAATTATCAGTTAATCAGTAGCTTTAATTACTTCAAGAAGGAACACAGCTCGTTTACAAAGGATCATTTTCTTTAAATAACTACCTTGCAGTCAGGGAGGAAGAGAGCTGACATTGAGTGTTGTGCCAGGAATGAAGACTCAAAGAAGTTATTTACCTTGATCAAGATCACACAACTAGTAAATGACAGCCAGATCCAAAACCTATGTTCTTTTTCCACCATACCAAGCCGCCTGCCATTCATAAACAAAACCTTTACACATTAATTAAGACTTTCTCCAAAATGGGTATCCTTATCTTCTATCCTTTCCTTTTAGACATTTCACAGCATGCTCTAAAGCATAAAGTCAGGAAAGAAGACAAACCACTTAGAAAGTTTTAGAGCCGGGCTCGGTGGCTCAGCCTGTAATCCCGCGCCTTTGGGAGGCTGAGGTGAGTGGATTGCCTGAGCCCGTGGGTTCGAGATCCGCCTGGGCAGGCGAGACCTCATCTCTACAATAAAATCAAAAAATTAGCCGGGCGTGGTAGCGCACGCCTGTAATTCCGGCTACTTGGAAAGCTGAGGCAGAAGGATCGTCAGAGCCCAGCAGGTCGAGGCTGCGGTGGCCGGGAGTGGTCACTGCACTCCAGTCTAGGCAACAGAGTGAGATTCCAACTCAAAAAAAAAAAAGAAAGAAAGTTTTTAGAACCATCATTTAATTAATCAGTTGACAAGATTTAAGAAATATATCTATTACTGATAACAGGTCTTTGTGAAAAGTTCTGGGGTATGTCTAGTCTGCCTGAAAAATTGTACCACGATTTTACAACATTCTTTATTCCCACATCACAAAATCGGGTGTCACAGTCTCTCACCTGGGTGAGTCCTGGGTTCTCTTGAATCTAGATTCTTGAGAATAGACAGGCCCTCAATGTGTGGTGCAGTGAACGGATAAAGGCACAGCCAGCAAAACTTTAATACAGCAGAGAGAAATTATGAAACTGGAGGACTCCCCAAGTGACAGCATAAAGCAACCCCACACCTCAACAAATTAAACTAATTAAAACCAATTAAAAAGCCAAAATCATCTTTGAGTCACATAAAAAGTAATGGACTTGCATTTACTCACTACAGTCAGATTTTTAAATAGTTACAAACTGCTGAGCATGTAACGGCATCTCGCTGTATTTTAATTTGCAATTAATTCCCCAATAAAAGTTACAAGAATGGTTAAAATCAAATAATAGAAAACAACAAGTGTTGGCAAGGATGTGAAGAAACAGAAACCTTCATATATTACTGGTGGGAATGTAAAATGGTACAGCCAATTTGAAAAACAGCCTGGCAGTTCTTCAAAAAATTAAGCATAGAGTTATCAAATGACCCATACAACCCATATGTACCCAAGAGCAATGAAGGCATACATCCACACGAAAGTGTGTACAGTAATGTTCACAGCAGCATTGTAGATAATAGCCAAAAATGTGGAAGCAACCTAAATGTTCATCAACTGATGAATGGATAAATAAAAATGATATATCCAAATAGTAGACTATTACCTGGCAATAAAAAGAAATGAAGCCAGGCTCGGTGGCTCAGCCTGTAATCCCGCGCTTTGGGAGGCCGAGGTGAGTGGATTGCCTGAGCCCGCGGGTTCAAGACCCACCCGGGCAACTTGCCAAGACCTCATCTCTACAATAAATCAAAAATTAGCCGGCGTGGTAGCGTGCGCCTGCAGTTCCAGCTACTTGGAAGGCTGAGGCAGAAAGATCACCAGAGCCCAGCAGGTTGAGGCTGTGGCCGGAAGCGGCCACTGCACTCCAGTCTAGGAGACAGAGTGAGACTCAAAAAAAAAGAAATGAAATACTGATAAACACCACAACATGGAATAACCTCAAAAACTTCATGCTGAAGACACCAATCACAAAAGACTACATATTATATGATATCATTTACACAAAATGTAAATGTATAGGTAGATCTAGAGAGGCAGAAAGTGGAATGCCTTAGGCTGAAGAAGCAGGGAGAGGAGGGATAGGGAATAACTGCTAATAAATACCAAGTTTCTTTTCTGGAATAATGAAAATGTTCTAGCTGGGCTCGGTGGCTCAGCCTATAATCCCGCACTTTGGGAGGCTGAGGTGAGTGGATTGCCTGAGCCCGCGGGTTCGAGACCCACCTGGGAAACTTGGCAAGACTTCATCTCTACAATAAATCAAAAAAATTAGCTGGGTGTGGTCGCACGCGCCTGTAGTTCCAGCTACTTGGAAGGCTGGAGCGGAAGGATCGCCGGAGCCCAGCAGTTCTAGGCTGCGGCGGTCGGGTGTGGCCACTGCACTCCAGTCTGGGCGACAGAGTGAGACTCCAACTCAAAAAAAAAAAAAAAAAAAAGAAAATGTTCTAAAATTAGATTATGATGACGGTTGTACCACTCTGTAAATTTACTAAAAACCACCTTAAATAGGTGCTTTTTTCTCTAATTTCTGAAATAAGACTATTTCAAAATAAATAAAACTATTTCAAAAACAGGAAAAGAAAAAAAAGTTTACAAATCTTTGCTTGCCATTTTTCTTCCTCAGATGGCAAGGCATGCAGTGGGAAGGCTCATTATAAACAACATACTATGTTGCTTTTCTTTGATTTAGAATACTGTCTTTCTAGCACCCTACCTTTAGTAGTAAAAGAAAAAAATATCGAGAATTTCTAACATCAAAAACACAGATATTAATAAACTAAAGAACAAAGTAAGAAAAATTATTAGAATGTGGGGCTCATACCTTTAATTCCAAAGCAGGAGCAATTTGCTTGGTCCAGCTCAGTGCACCAACCGCCATTAACACCCCCTGAGCTCTAGTAACAACATCACCAACCGCCTGCTCATTCCAGCATGAACCTTCAGGGATTGCCTCAGGCCAAAGATATGTCAGCGTAGCTGAGGTCAGGGTGAACATGTATCTAACTTTCAAAGCTACAGTGTCCAACCTTCCCAAAGTGGTTACACCAATACAGGACTGCCAGCAGCAAATAACTGCTCCTATGACCCCACATACTCACTTCCCACGGTGAATTTTTAAATTTGGGCAAATCTAGTGAGTGCATAATGACATCGCACTGTGTTTTATTTTTATTTTATTTTTTGAGTTGGAATCTCATTCTGTCACCCATACTGGAGTGCAGTGGCCGCTCCCGGCCACTGCAGTCTTGACCTGCTGGGCTTCGGCGATCCTTCTGCCTCAGCCTTCCAAGTAGCTAGAACTACAGGCGCATGCTACCACACCCAGCTAATTTTTTTGATTTATTGTAGAGATGAGGTCTTGCCAAGTTGTCCATGCGGGTCTCGAACCCACAGGCTCAGGCAATTCACTCACCTCAGCCTCCCAAGGCGCAGGATTACAGGCTGAGCCATCACTGTGTTTTAACTTGCATCTCCCCAATTGTAGTAAAATTAAACACCTCTTCTTATGTTTACTGACCACTAGATTTCCTCTTTTGAGAAGTACCTTCTCAAGTCATTTTTTCAACTGGGCTGTCTTCCTTACTGATTTGAAGGACCTCTATATAGTCTGAATTATATGTGATTAAAATTTATTCTCTTATACTGTGGTTCACTTTTAACTCTCTTTATGGAATCTGTTGATAAATGGTTTTAATTTTAACGTAGTCATGTTTGATAAGCTTTTCCTTTACAGTTAGTGGTTTTTGCCTCTTACAAAAATTATTTATTTGTTTGTTTGTTTATATTTTTTAAAGTCAGAGTCTCACTCTGACTTTACCCAAGCTGGAGTGCAGTGGCAAACTCACAACTACTGCGCTTTGACCCTCTGGACTCAGGTGATCCTTCTGCCTCAGTCTTCCAAGTAGTTGAAATTACTGGTACATGCCACCATACCCAGATAGTTTTTTTATTTATTGTAGAGACAAAGTCTCACCAAGTTGCCCAGGTTGGTCTCGAACCCCTGGGCTCAGGCAATCCTCTTGTCTCTGCCTCGCAAAGTGCTGGAATTACAGGATTGAACAACTACACCCAGCTTGTTTAAGAAATTCTTCCCCACCCTGAGGTCACAGAGATCTTCTCTTATTTTTTTCCTACCATTTATTTGTTTTATTTGCCATTACATTGCATTTGAGTCGGCATAATTTTTATTTCAAAATAGCATTTTTATTGTATAAAATTCCAAAATGCAAAATCAGAAATATGAATATGAATATATTTTCCTGGGCTTTCACATTTGTCGATTTTTATTTGTGACTTCTTTTTCAATACAATTTACAACCTCATCCCCATTTCCAGTTTGATTATACAAGTGCTAAGTGGCAGAAACGTCTGGAATAAATAACATTAAAAAAAAAAAAAAGCAAAGCTGTGAAACTATGTTGCATGTAACAGGTTCTATGATGGCAGGGGAAGTGTCTGAGAAATAAAACAGTAAGACAACATAACTGGAAGGTTTTAGCTAGAGTTCTTTCAGTCATCTTTGTCTTTTGATCCATGTTTAAGGATGTATATGAACTCATAATTGAAAAGTCCCCTTTTTGTCAACAGGTGCTTCTCTGTACAGCTCGTCCACTTCCTCATCAGTGAACCAATACCCCATGGTTGTCAGCAGCTCTCTCAGGTAGTCTTCCTGGATGGTGCCTGTCGCTTCTTCATAGCAAGCAAAAGCATTTCTGATGACATCTTCAGTAACTGTGCCATTTAACTTCTCATCAAACATGGTGAGGAACATGGTGAAGTTGATGGCCCTGGGGCCTCATTCATCATGGCGTCAAGTTGTGCACCAGTGGGATTCTTCCCTAGACAAATAAGCATATTATGCAAATCTTCCTTGATAAAACCATCTCTGTTCTGATCAATCATATTGAAGGCCACTTTGAACTCTTGGATCTGTGACTGGACAAACATGGCAAATACATTGGATGTTGTGCACTGAGGGCACTTCTTGGTGGTCTTGGTCTTTGCCTTTTTGCTCCACATGCTGGTTATTTACTTTGTACACTGCGGTACCAGTTCTCTTCCTTTGACACTTCACCTTAGGCAAGAACCATGCCTTAGGAGGCTCATGTAACCCCTGAAGCATCTAGTATAGTGTGGGGCACGGAGCCGGTGTTCCACACGAACACATTCTGTCACCCGACCCAAATACCTGGACCTGCAGTGGGCCAGGAGGGCAGCAGAGCCACTGGGGGATTCGAGGCCCCAAGTGTATGAAGTCATCCAGGTGATGCAGGGCCAGGGACTAGTCACTTCACCTAGCAGGACATCTCCCCAGTGCGGCTCCCTCAGCCCTGCAGCTTCCCGGCCCCTGGACCAGGAGGGACTGACTGCTGACCCTCCTCCCTGTACCTCCAGCCCCACGCCTGCTTCTCGGCCGACCATCTCATCGCTGCTCACGCTGGGATGGGGTCCAGCTGCAGGCGAGCAGTGGTTGGGGGGAGGGAACAGACAAACGCAGCCTGAGGGTTGTCTCGCGTGGATCTCCCAGTGTCACTCACCCGGTGCCAACCACCAGAACTGGGGCTGTCCTGCATGAGACAACCAGGGAAAGTGAAAAGCGCTGTGTTGTGGCAGGACAGAGAGGCACCGGCACCGAGATCTTCTCTTATATTATCATCTTAAAGTTTTCTAGTTTTACCATTCATATTCAGTTCCAACATGTCTAAGCTGTTAGAAGATAAAGATGGGATCCATGTCTGTCTAATCTAGTACCCATATTCTATCTACCATATTGTATTGTTTTACATAAGAATTTGATCTCTGGATTAAAGAGGAAAAAATTTCATTTTGAAGATAATGTAGTCACTCTCCAGGTGTACACTCCAGGTCTGTTACAGCGATGTTTATTTTTATTTCATAGTTCATTTATTCATTCACTCAACAGATATTTCTTGAGTGTCTATTATTTGTTCCAGGCTCTGGGGATAAAACAGTGAGCAAAACAAAGCCCCTACCCTCTTGGGAGCCTATGGTCTAACCTGATCAGAAGTAGTCTCCCATGTCTATTCTAAATGGAGTCTTAAACCCTCCATAAAGAAAACCTTCCTCAGACAGCAGACTAACAGGACTGCAACATGATACATGGCCATGGAACAAGGTTGAATTGAAGAGCAACTTGGAGAAATAATGGCTTTTATATGAAAGAATCCCATGAAATAAAGCATCCCCATGCCTCTCCCCTTCTTCGGCAGCTTAGAGCTTCACTCTTTTTTCTTTTTTTTTTTTTTGAGAAAGCAGGATTTATCGAGCAGACAGAGAAGCTCCCATAGTAGGAGGGGACCCAAAGGGGTTGCCCAGCTTCACCCTTAAAAAACAAACAATATTTCAAAAGTAATTATTACCTTTAAAAAATAAGCATGACTTCTTGTAACCATCTATAGGTATCTTGGGCTATTTGCACTGTTTCTAAAGTATTTTCCTTCTCTTTTAAAAAGAGGTGTTTGGGGGCACACCTCATCTACAAGGGTACCTGCATAATGACCATTTGTATACCTGACCCTGAATTGTACCCCACATTTTTAAAATAAAAAGGAGGTGTTTTTTCAGTGTGTAGCAAGTAATAATAAACTGCTTGTTCATTTCCTTAATACAAATTGAAAGTCCATGCATAAAGAACTTAGAAAACTGAAGAATGTAAGAACTTAGCAAGAAATAAGTTAATTCCGCAGAACATTGTGAAGTGCCAAGAACTTCCTTTATTTTCCCAATATCTGTCTGCATCAGCTTTTATCCTTCAGAAAAGGAAAAGCCCTTCCCTGAAGCTCTAGATCCCACCCTTTCCCCAACTTACTCCTAACCTAGAGCCCTCAGTTATACCTTCTGTGTCTCACCTCTCTACCTCAGCAGTCTCATAAGAGCAGTACACAAGCATGCTCTAATGTTGCCAGCTCTACAGTAAAAGAAAGCCTCTCATACCCTCCAAGCACTTCTCCATTTCTCTGCTTCCTCTTCACAGGAAGTTGTCTCATCTCAGAGGCTCATCTACATATGCCATTTCCCCACTTCCTCCCCAATCTGGCTACAGTATCCCCTAACCCACTGGTACTGCTCTTGTCCAGGTTACCAACGTCCTTCCTACTGCCAAATCCAATGGTTTGCTCCCTTATCCTACCAGACCCCCCATTCTATACAATAAACTGCCCCTCCAGAGCAGTTATCACAATTACTAGATTTTATTTATTTCCTCATTGGTTTATTATCTACTCTCTGGTTTTTCCTCTTCCTCTCTAGCCAATCCTCAATCTTTGTTGCCACCTTCAGGATCATACAAACTCTAAAGCTTGAAATTCCTTGGGGCTTGGTGCTGAGTTGTCTTTTTTCCCATCCACATTTGATATTATCTTCCTATGTGATATCATGCCAACTCATGGCTATAAATACTATCAATGATTGGGAGAACTCATTCGCTGAGCTCCAGACTCAAATGTTCAACTACTCATTTGGAATCTCCATTTCAATGTGACATGGGCAACAAAAACTAAACTTTAATTTTGTTTCAATACCCCAGTGTCCCCATCTCAGTACTACATGTACATGACCAACCAAGCCCAAAGCCTAGAAACTGCTATTGATGGCTTCCTCACCCTCACCTTGTCCATTAGCAGGTCCTATGTAGTCTAAGCCACCATAAATCTTTAAGTCAATCACTTCTCCTCATTTTCACTGACATTTGTAATCCTAGTCCAAGTGACCTAGACTATTGCAGTGGCCTCCAAATGGTCTCCCTTGCCACACTTGGAGGTTCAGTCTCCAAAGCAAATCATGTCACAATCCTACCTAAAATCTTTCTGTAACTTCTGAAAAAAGTAAAATCCAAATTCCTTATTGGGGTTTACAAGGCCCTGCAAACGCTGGTCCTACTTATCATTCCATCTTCTTTTCATTCACACTCCTTATGCTGGTCCTAGTTTACCACAGACTACAACCTCAGGGCCTTCACAAGTGCTGTCTCCCCTTGTCCAGAGTACTCTACTCAAAATTCCTTCTCACTCTCCACAATTTAGTCTAAAAACAGGACATAAAGATTTTGTCTTGCTATAGCCAGTGAGTATCAAGAAAAAAAATTTTAATCATTCTATTGAGCATATCCCCCTCTTATTTTCTAACACAGCAATCAGATTTCCTGCCAAGAAATTATCACAATTAGTAGATTTTATTTATTTCCTTATTGGTTTATTATCTCCCTATCTTCCTGCAATATAACCTTCTGTCCTTTTGGGTAGTATATGTAGCACCAATACACATTTGTAGAATGAATGGCAGAAAGAACAAATTGAAGATGGAGGAAGGAGAGAGAAGGGGAAGCAAAGAAAAAAAAAAAGAGAACACATTTCCAATCTTTACCTAGGTTTCCACCCAGAGTTTTATAATACAAATTTTTCCATACTGTAAGTGAAAGTAGAGGTTCCGCAGTGGTTACATCGAGCCTAACAGTAATATATAATAATATATAACTTAATCCATTCATAAGGCACAGCTCTAGCAGCAATCTGTTTTATACTCAATATATTGCTAATAAAAGATCAAATCAGTTATTGCTTCTTTACAACTGGTCTTGGGAGAACTAGTGTGCATCTAAATTTTCTGATATAAATTTGGAGAAAAATTTTCTTCAAACCTAATAGCAAGAAGAAGAAAAGATAATATAAAATTCAAATGCTTTATGTCTAGACTCATTAGAAAATTTCTCTAGAAAAGCAAAATGTTAAAGTTGGGTGCTGGGTAAATGAGGGTATATTATATTATTATCTCTACTTTTGTATATGTTTAAAGTTTTCCATAATAAAAAGTTAAATTTAAGTAAATGCCACTAAGAAGTCAAAAGAGAATAAGTATCTGGAGGTCACAGACACATTCCTGGCTGAGGTGCACTCTGTTGTCATTTGGAGATTTAATTTACATCAGTTGATTGTTACTAATAGTATCTTCATAAGACATCAAGGCCTTTTTGGGAACATCTGAGGACACTAGGAAGCGGGATAATCACAGCTCAAAAACAGCAATTTGTGAAAAGGAATAAAACCACTTACAAGGGAAAAGGAGTGAAAGCATGCACAAGGAAAAAATTAATTATTTTTGCTTAAATTCAAATAAAATTGTTTTCCCTTGAATTGTGATGAGGCAATATTTCTTCCAAAGTGGCACTTCAAGTTCAGAAAGGATTCACAGAAGACTAAATGCAAATACACCAGAGGCCAGAAACCCCACCCAATAAACTCCCTTCTCTCAAGGATTCCTCACTGTACTCCAGAATTTCTCTATGTTATTAAATAAAATGTTATGGCTGTCAGTAGTTAAAAGCTGAAAATTAAGGCCTCATTTACTAGGTGATACAAAGAAGAGAAGAATCTGGCAGGTGTTTGTTTGC
This sequence comes from Carlito syrichta, assembly GCF_000164805.1. Lineage (NCBI taxonomy): Eukaryota > Metazoa > Chordata > Mammalia > Primates > Tarsiidae > Carlito > Carlito syrichta. The sequence continues at coordinate 11,942 of NW_007252814.1, forward strand.
TGCTGTAGAAATAGCCTAATATATGAGAAAACAAATAAAATGGAAGTTTATTTCCAGTTTGGATTAAAAATAATTTTTAAATCCTATTAGGAAATTAAGGAACTGCTGCTGGCTACAATTTTAAGAGATCAATTATATCCTTACAAGGAAAATCCATGAGCATAGTGCGTTGGATCCAAACCAGAACATGAAAGATATGTTTATTTATGTTTACAAGAAGTGCAAGGATCACCCTTATAACTAGCAAAACAGAAATTTAAACCAATTTGATGAATGAAATAAGCTGGTAATTGAACACAAATTGTTTAATTCATCAAAAACATAACCAATTACTCCCTGAAGATACTTCTTAATATTAAAAGCCCTCTGGTCAGGCACAGAGGCTCACATCCGTAATCTAGCACTTTGGGAGGCTGATGCAAGTGGAGTGCTTGAGCCCAGGAGTTTGAGACCAGCCTAAGCAACAAACTGAAACATTGTCTCTACAAAAAAATATTAAAAATTGGCTAGGCATGGTGGTGCACACCTGTAGTCTCAGCTACTTGGAAGGCTGAGGCAGGATCAATTGAGCCCAGGAGTTTAAGGTTGTTTGAGCTGTGATCATGCCACTGCACTCTAGCCTGAATGTGCAGTGCACATTGAGAATTCAACTTGGGGCGGGGGGACCTTAAAACTTCAGTTTCTAAGTAAGTTATAACTCTATGTGAATTTCATGAAAAATAAGTTATGGTAGAAGTCTCAATCTGTAAACGTTATCACTGGCACAAGATTTTTGGGGGGAGGGAGGGAGAGGTACTTTGTTGATCTATCAACGACAGACCTCACATATCCAGAAAACAGAAAATCAATCTGAATTCCTGTGACAATCTTAACTGGAGCAAAAAAGTAGAGAAAAGGGCAGAGGAAGCAGAAGTACCAATTTCTATAATTCTCACTATATTCTCCCTCTATCAGAATAAATAAATAAAATATAGTGCAGATATACAGTGGAATATTATTCAGTCTTAAAAAGGAAGGAGATTCTGATACGTGCTACAACATGGATGAATTCACTTATTTCACTTATCTTGATCACATTAAGCTAAGTGAAATAAGACAATCACAAAAAGGCAAATACTATATAAATCCACATATCTGAGGCACCAAATATGGTCATTTTAATAGAGATGAAAAGTAGAATGGAGATTACTAGGGACTAGGAGGAGTGGGAATGAGGAGTTATTGTTTAGTGGGTACAAAGTTTCAGGTTTACAAGATGAAAAGAGTTACGGAGATGTGGTAATGGCTGCACAACATTACGAATATATTCATACTACTGAACTGTACACTTAAAAGTAGTTAAGATGGAAATTTTTATGAATGTATTTAATACCAATGAACCATACACCAAAAAATGGTAGTAAGTTATACTCTGCCACAATAAAAAATGGAAAAAATGTTGCCAAGTCCCTAATAAAAAGCTTATTAGTGATAGTTTCATGTCATAAATCATGATGAGCACAAGACATGACTATAGTTAACAGTAACGTAAATTTAGAAGAAAGGGAGGAGAAGAGCAACATGACCATTAAATGACAGGAGAACTCTGATTGATGACTCTCTAATCACTCAGGAGAGGCCAATGTGCTCCTTTAGGTGACAGAAATCTAATCTGGGACACAACTGGGCCTAAACACAGATTTACTGAACTCAAGGAAATGAGCACTTAATCACACTAAGAGATCATGGCCACAGTGAAGATATGTTTCCTGTCATGTTCCATTTCTAGAGGCTGAGTTCAATTTTGTGGTTCAACACATGGATATGACTAGGCTAAGCTAAACTGGAATTTAATTCTTTGCTTTCTTATGTTTCAGTCATAATACCCTGTGCTATTATTTGGTATCAAAGCTCAAACTTCTCAGTTTAATTTGTCCTATATCTAAATTTATCTCCATATATGAATTAAATAAGTACCAATGTGCTGGAGGGTATATGCTGGTACTTAGCCTCACTTCTACCCTTTTAGACTCTCCCCTGAATCGCCAGGCCTGAAATGTCCATTTTCAAACCTGCTTGTCATCTGTGCTCCTATTAGGTTGTGGCAGCAGCACTGCAGGAGTACAGGTTCCCTGCTTGGTACAGCAAACTCCAGCCACATTAGTGGAAAACAGGGGTTTGTGGGCTCTGGTTTGCAGGCACCTTCTCCCTTTTGTTCTTTCAGCCCTTCCTTTTATAATCAATTCCTAGAATTACATTCCCTTTGGATTAAAACACCTGGAGTGATGCATCTATTTCACAGACCTGGAGCAGTTTGTCTGCTGTTCAGGTTTCCGCTACAGAAAAAATGTCCTTGTGCTTTCTGTCTGTCTAATTGTGACAGCCAAGATTGAATAGAGAAATATAGGGGAGAAAAAAAAAGGAACCCCTGGAAAGGTTGCCTGACTAGACACTAATAGTCCACCAAAGTCAAAATTTACATAATTCATGGGCCAGGGTGAGGAGCTATGCTATGAAACATCCATTCATCCAACAAATTTTTATTGAACACATACTAAAGACCAAACCTTGTTCCAGGTACTAGAGACATAGTAGGAAAAAACACAGACAAAAATGTTTGTCCTTAAAGAGCTTACTACTTTCTAGTGGAGGAGAGAGACAATACTCAGGATAAATAAGTAAAATACATAGTGTGTAAAATAAGTAGTCAAGGAGAAAAGTTGAGCAGGGGCTGGAATATGGGATGTTGGAGGGAGATTGAAATTTTAGACACACAGGTTACTGAGGTAATTTTTGTGAGGAGAAAAAAAAAACCCAGGAAGTGAGGGAGGCAGTCAATCACTCATACATCTATAGGAAGAGCACTCCAGGCAGAGGAAACGTGATGCACAAGAGCCCAATGGAGGGAGCCACTCTGCATGTTCCTATGCGGCTAGAGTGGATGAGAGAGGATGTCTGAGAGACGAGGGAGCCAGGTCACAGGAGCATTGTAGGTTATGGTAAAGGCTTTAGTCACAGCAGTAGAAACTGAGCAGAGAAGTGATATTATTGCTACAGGGACCCTACTGTGTCAACAGTAGGCTGCAGGGGCAAGGAGAGAAGTAGGGGGAACAGCCAAGAGGCTCCTGAAATAATTTGAATGAGATTGAATGATAGCTGAGACCAAAGTGGTCGCAATACTTAGAGGATGCTGAGGAAATTTTGAATATACTTTAAACACCTATCTCATCCTTGAAAAGTCAAGGGCTTGTCCCTGAATCTTCCTGGAATTCACACAACAGAAACTTGTATGAGACTCTTACCTGGTAAGAAGATGATGGCTTTTGCCAAAGATAATTAAATAATTTCAAATTAAAATTTTGTAATAGCTAATATAAAAAAAAATTTATAACATGCCAGGGCTATAAAATGCTTAATATTTTTATATAAATATTAAAGAAAGAGTATAAAAATATAAAAGCATCTATAAGCTCAATTTTTATCAAATGGATCAAATTTAAGATAAAGTATGACTTTGATAACTGTATTTTCAAGTGGAAAACTATCATGTGTAAAGTTTTGAGGGAGCCACTGAGAAAATTTAGAACTAGAAGGAATTTGGGAGTCCCATTCCCTTCATTTGTGGACCAAGGTAATAAATGAAGATATAAACGAAGACTTATCCTTCTTCAAGTATCCAAACATATTTCAGTCAAGCACAGTGGCTCGTACCTGTAATTCCAGCACTTAGGGAGACTGAGACAGGAGGATTGCTTAAGCCGAGGAGTTCAAGCCAGTATGGGCAAGATAGCAAAACTTCATCTTTACAAAAATTTTTAAAAATCAGCCAGAGTTGGTGGCACATGCCTATATTCCCAGCTAATGCCCCAGCTATTTGGGAGGCTGATGCAGGAGGATCACTTGAGGCCAGGAGATCAAGGCTGTGGTGAGCCATGATCATGCCACTGTACTCAAACCTGGGTGACAGAGTGAAACACCAATTTCCCTATCTTTTCAAAACAGATTTCCTGAACACATTTTAAAATTTCTGTGATAATTCTGACCCCCCTAAAGAACAACTATGTCCAACCCAAGTGTAATGTAGACTGATAACTGCTGCCTCCACTATGCAGTCCTAACAATCTCTACTCATGCTCCCGGCTGTTGGCATCAGATCTATAGAAGGCTGAAAAATAGTTAAGATTCATCACCAGCTTGGTGCAGGAGTTTTATAACAATTATTGCCAGTGCTTAGGAATTGATTTTACTTGCTCTCAGTGTTGGGCTGTGTTCTGAAGGGCTAAGATTGCCCTAAATGGATGGATGAATAGATGTTATATGTACTTTCCTTTGGAAAAAGTTCTTCTCAATACAATTGATCACTTTTGAGAAAGCATAAAGTTTTACATTACCTAAAGCAAAATTAATTTTCTGACAAAATATTAACGTCATAAACACCATATAGGGAAAAGCAAATGTCTATGGTAATGTTTATGTTTCAAACAACAGCTTAAAAGTATAAACAGAAAATAAGCTGTAATAAAATGGCAGTTTATTTCTTTTAAAACCTGCTACCCCACCAAAATTCTCCAGTAGGCTAACATGAACTAGATTTTTTGGTCCCTCTCCTGCCACCCTACCAAAATCAGTTTAATTTTAAAAATAATATTTTACTGTATTAGAAAGGGAAGATCCTAAAAACACACAAAACCATCAATCAAAATAGCAAATGATTCACACATAAGCACTCAGGATAATAAGTCTCCTTCCACAATTAAGGAACAAATAGTGGAGCTCAACAGATAATATAAAGTAAAAAGGTTGGAGCCCATTTAGGTTATATGCTAATTCCTGCCATGCTGCACATTCATGGCCACAAGTTAACAGTTTAACCTCTCACCCCATGTTCTGGCACTGCTCCCTATAGTTCCAGGCAGGTCCCTGTGGGGCTCCTAGATACTAGATATCACAGCCCAGAGATCTCTGTGGCTGGTTCTTTGCTTCTACTACTCTTAAAAAGGAAGAATTGGCAGGAACCTCATTGAAGTTAACTAATAGCTTTAACAAGAGGCAGCACTGAAGATAAAGGCTTGGGAAGAGATTTTAAAAGTAAAAAATCAGTTACTTTCTTAGAGGCCTTTTCTCCATTAAAACCTTAAAATTTTAGCATATTAGAAACTCTTACACCAATAATACAAGTACATGAATAAGTATTCCCTTATCACTAACTCCCTGGCCTTCACGCTCATAAAAATTGTTTCTCAAAACAAAACCCTACAAAGATGCTAGTCCATTCCCACACCTGTCCAAATATCTTCCATAGTATACACTTTACATCCTTTTGACAGCACTTAAACACAAGCTCTTCTGCATCATGTCTCATCCTGGTACTATCAACTTCTCAAGGACAAGAAATTTACTCAAATTTGTGTTCCCTAAACCCCTGGCATTACCAAACTTCCCCTAAATTTCACATCACAGCTATTTAGTGTCTACTAAATGAATGTCTATGGTATCAGATCATGGTACCTACAATTCACGAATAAGAAAAAACAATTCAGCTTTCTAACATAGCAATAACATTTCTGCTTCCAGGAGTACCATGAATTTCACAAGAGAAGGAAATTCAGCGCCTGCCATCTGCCCCAGCAGTCAGTTACTTCTGATAAGTCCTAGAGTGTACATGAGCCAATCAGGCTGCAGTTGCCTTTTTCAATAGAAATGGATGGAAGAATCAAGGAGGTCATTAAAGCAGAGTCCTTGTATAAATTTGTTAGGCATCATCTACAGGCAATTTGCTTGCTCTTCGGTCCTCTTGAAATCCTGTAAAGTTAAAATATTGCAAACCATTGTTTCTTCCACCTGTTCTTTAAACATTGACTAGTCCAACTTGCCAGGTTATCCTGCTGTTTTAAAATAAACTGATTAATCCTAATGCCTGCTGATTCTACACGTATTTCTTTTTCTCAGAACACTCTTTTTTCCCCCTTCCTTCCCCCTTTCTTTTTAAAGACAAATGTTTCACTATGTAGCCCAGGCTAGTCCTGAACTCCTGGCTTCAAGTGATCCCGCTGCCTCAGCCTCCCAAAGTGCTGGAATTACAGGCATGAGCCTGTGCCCAGTCTCAGACCACCTCTTGAAGATACCTTAGAGTTCCATAAAACTTGCATTTTGACATCCAGTGTGATACTGTTTCCTTATCACAAGTCCAACTCTATAACTCACATTTCTTTGTCCGCCTTTATAAATCAAGACTACTTGCTAACTGGGCACGGTGTCCCAAGCCTGTAAGTCCCAGCTACTCAGGAGGCTGAGGCAGGAAGGTAGCTTGAGCATAGGAGTTAGAGGATATAGTATACTGTGATGATCACACCTGTTCATAGCCACTGCACCAGACTGGCTTTTAAAAATAACAAAAAAGTTATTGCTAGAACACAAAATACAAGGGGAACCCAAAAAACCCCAGAGTTTATACAAAACTGTGTATTTATTATTACATGCTTAAACTTCAGCCACCTTCAAAATACTCTTCATTTCATGCAATGCACCTATTGAGAAACTTTTTCCACTGCTCAAAACAGTTTTGGAACTAGTTAATTTGGATGCCTTTTAGTGCTTCTGCCATTTTTTTGTTTCACCTCTTCCACATCATCAAACTGTTTCTCTTTGAGGACTTTTTCCAAAACAAAAAAAAAGTCACTTGGGGTGAGGTCGGGTGAATAGAGAGGGTGGGGCACTGGGTCATGCCATTTTGGCCAAAAACTGCTGAGCACACAGCACAGCGTGGGCAGGTGCACTCATAAATCACCCATCATGAAATGGGAAGACTAGTTAAAAGAATCTCAAAAAAAAAAAAAAAAAAAATTCACTGATGCCAAATGCAGTCTCTCATAGCAACGCTAGGCTGATTCACTGATATCAATGGGTGGAAGCCTGTACTACAAGGGGCCTGGCCTCCAAAAGATAATTCTAATTTTATTTGGGTCCCCCCAGATAGCAGAAAGAAGACCACAGCAGAGCAAACACACTTGACTTAGAAAAGCCCAGTCTAGCACTCAGTGGCTGGAAGCCCCAGAAGGGAATTTCACTAGTGCTCCTAGATGGGACCTTCCCTCCTAAAAGTGGCTCAGTGAGCACCCCTTCTGAACAAGTCACAACAATCATGTGTTAGGAATATACCTTCATGAACTGTCACACACTTTTTAGGAAAGGATGTTACAGGAAATGGCAGTATTCAGAGGAGATATTGAAGGGGTATGAATATATTTCTGAAGGATATTCTGAAGTTTTCAATAAAGGATAATATCTAAGAACTTGGAGGACTAAAGTTAACTAACACTGTAAGGTTCAATCACAGAATGCATCAAGATTCCAAATTCAGTTTCTTTAGAAATTCTGTACCAGAACAGGAGCACTGTGTTTGAAATTACTGACCAAGTAGTCCGGGTAAAAATGAACTTTTTAAAATTTGGATGTATTTCCGCCAGTGTACAAAAGAATACCCCCAAAATCCAAAAACTGACATAATTTGTTAACCAATCTTTGCTGCTGCAGTTTTCTCAAAACCAAAATACAAAAGCAAATTATTTGAACTCCTAACAAGCAGCACACACTCAGGCCTTGGACTTTAAGAACATGGTCAACACCTCAGTAGTCTAAAGACATCAGACATTTTCAGATGCTTCAGTTTCCCAAGATTCAGCTGAGGTTTCTGCCTACACCACCATCTTCTGCAACATGGGTTGGGGGTGGCAGGAGGCCTCTGCATGACTCTATCCCCAACTCCTCTTACTCTACTGCACCCAGTTCCTCAATTTCTGCATACTGGGGGTCAGAAAGGTTGGAGAACAATCTACTTCCACAAGTATACTAACTCAAAAAAAGAAAAAAAAAAAACAGTAAGCATTAGAAAACTTTCCCTAATCCAAGCAAATTGTTAGTCCATGATACTGTTTGAAGCAGCAAAAAACTAAAAATAATCCCAAGTGTACACAAATATGGAACCAACCAAATTAATTATGGTGTCTCCAATATAATAAGCCACTAGGCAATCATTAAAAGAATGAGGCAGATCTATGTGTATTTAGATGTGTCCAAAATATGTTCAGTGAAGAGAGCAAAGCACAAGACAATGTATATAATATACTACCATTTGAGTTTATAAAAAATATGAATGAGGAATGTATGCTTTTATACACACAGAATTTTTCTAAAAAAGCACAAAAGAGACTGGGAATAATAGTGGTCTACAGAAGGAACAGAAGAGCTAGGGGTTTCACTAAAAAGGAGTATACTCTTTCACTGCTCAAAAAAATATTGTATCCTGTCCAATTGTTTTAATAAAAGGAGTACTTAAGTCTGTGACTATGATAAAATAATAAAGCAATAAAAGAAAAAGTTATGGCTATTAAAAGCAATTTCATCTCTCTTAACTATTTCTAAAGTCTCTGTGACACAATTTGAATTCAGTAAAACCCGGGAGGGTGGAGGGATTGGGAATATGAAAAGGTCCCATCTACCCTCCACCTTTAAAACAACAGTATCTTTCAATATTTTGCTATAATGTTACAAAAAAATCTCTTTTGCTTCTTGAACAAAGGTGCAAATCCCTTAAATGTTTGGCTCCATTGTAACCAAATTTGAAAGAATCAAATATATTAGTCTGCAACTAAAGTTTGTTGCACTTCATATGTTAACATAAAATGCTAATAAAATTTTTATGAGTAAATAGTTTTACATAATATGATTTTGTTTCTAAACTAACTAGAATTACCAAAGAGTCCAAATTACCTAAACTCACCCCAGCTAAAAATCAGTTCAGTAACACACTAAAAGGTTTTTCCCCTATAGCTTCAAACTTTCCAAAACTTCTCTGTTTCCAAGCACAATGGGGGCAGGAAAGGAGAAAGCCTGTCTAATTCTCTTCCACCTCTGTAGATGCCTCCCCTGTCCTCATATAGATATAGTCATTAGCAGCACACTCAGGTATGAGGACTGATTCAATTAACAATGGTGGGAGGCAAATGGATCCACTGCACTTGATCCTGAGGCTTAACCTGTGGTCCATGCATCTGTGAATAATAAAAGGCTCCCACCAGCCACGCCAGGACAAAGGAAGTAGAGTTGCCCACCCCACACTGATACAGACCAGACAGTTGTCTCTTTGTGACTACTACTACAAAAAGTAAATCAAATGACTAGATATTTACTAACGGAAGTGCATATGTCAAAAAACTAAAGATACACAGTTATCTTGGGAAAAGTGATGTTATAAGTTAATATGATTTAAAAAATGAAGTTGAGAAAAGGAAGGAAGTTTGTCAACCTAAAATATTAATCAAAATAGATACTTCAAGCAGCAAAAAATGACAAAACACTGGCTTCCCATTTAAATAAAAAATCTGAACATTAAAAACTAAACTATAACACTGTACAAAAGAGCCCTCCCAAAAAAAAATCTCTTAGATATTTTTAGAAAAAAAAATCTCTTAGATCATTTATAAGTTGGTTGTTTATTCATACCTCCATTTAACATACATGCTCAGTATGATACTATTGTGACTGCAAGACACATTTCTTGCTTTCATGGAGTTTACAACAGTAAACACAAAGAACAATGCATCAGTGTAATGTCTATCTCACCCACAAGGAACAATAAGGAAAAACATTCTTGGAGTAGGCACACAGGATTGAATATACTCACAGTATGGCTTTAAAGTATTTTATGGGCCAGGCATTATGGCTCAAGCCTATAATCCCAGCACTTTGGGAGGCCGAGGTGACGGGATTGCCTGAGCCCATGGGTTCAAGACCAGTCTAGGCAACTTGGTGAGACCTCCTCTCTACAATAAATAAAAAATGAGTGGGGTGTGGCAGCACATGCCTGCAGTTCTGGCTACTTGGAAGGCTGAGGTGGAAGGATTGCCTGAGCACAGTGGATTGACACTGGAGTGTGCCACTACACTCCAGTTTGGATGATGGAGTGAGACTCCGACTGAAAAAAGTAAGTATTTTATGAAAAATTAAAATGCTAAAATGAGCTAGAAATAAGAGTATTTCACAGAGTGAGGAGTGTCACTAAGAAAACCTAGCAGTGGCAAGAAGGGAGTGCCTGGGAGTGGAGGTAAGGATGGTCAAGAAAGTCTTCATCAATGAGCTGAACTCTCCATGAAGAAAAGAACTAAGTGCAACAAACTTCATGGACCTGGGAGGACAGAAGACTCATGTGACTGGAGTGTGGGAAAGCAAGGGGAAAAAGTGAGAGAGGCGGGCAGGGGACAGGTCACAAAGGGTACTGTAGGCCACACAAGGAGTTTATTCTAATTACTATGGAATGCCATGGCAGGCTCTTCACCTGGAAATAGGATCTGATTAAACATAATCATTTCTTGTTTAGGATATAATGCATTTTCACATAGAAATGATGTCATAAATGGTGATGCTGCAGTACTGCTTCTGTGCCTGCATTCAGCTATCATTTATCTAGTGTCTACTCTGTGCTGGGCTGTGTGCAAGGTGGGAATAAAACAGGGTCTCTGATCTTGAGTTCACAGTCTGTAGAGATGAGAAACACTGAATAACTACAGCTGTAATATTTATAAGAGCGGAACATGGAGAAGCTGTGAGCATCCAGAGCAAAGGGTGGTTAATCCAGCCTGGAGGAGTCCAGGAAGGAAGATGTCAAAGAAGCCCTGGGCCTTACAGGACAAGCAGGGACTTTATTAGTGGTGCATTCCCCTAAGTGATCCACTCAAGCCCTTGGAAGGATACAGGAAAACTCAGGGGCTACCAAAGACTTCCTGTTATAGCATTTATGTAAGATTATTAAGGTGGAATGGGAAAAAAAGCGTTAATATATAAAACAACTGCAACACCTCAGGTATTACTTAGAACAAAGTTTTATTAAGAACCTTGATTTTTAAAAAAAGAACTTTGATAAGCTGGTTTTTGCATAACACTGAAGACGCAGTAGTCTAAAATGTCATTTCAACAAGTAATTCTGCGCTCTACTGGGGGAGGGGTAATTTATATGTTACACACCCATGGTAAATTGGGGTTAAATACTTTTAATACCAACTTTTTTGGAGTCATTTTTATCCCCCACAACTATAAACATCTATCAAAATTTTGAAACAGATTTTGAAAAAATTCCAAATATCCCCCATGTAAATTCAAAAATCAAAATTTTCCCAGTTTTCTCTTTATATAAATGCAAATAAATGCATACACACACATTTTATGAGTCATTTGAAAGTATTAAAGACATCATACTTCATCTCTTAGTTCTTCAGCTTGCATTTCCCAAGAATAACCACATTCTTCCTTATGTATAACTATAATACTATTATCACAACTCCCCAAAATCAACAATTCCTTAATATCACCTAATATCAGGTATATTTTTTAAAAATGTAAGCACAAAGGGCTTTGTCAAGAACCTCATTGAAGGAATGTGTCTTAGTAAACTGGTTAGATTTATTATTATTTGCACTGCATTATTGTTATTTTTAAATGTAACAATACCTTATAGTATTTAAGAAGAACAATTGTGGTAGTCAAATATAGCAAAAAGTATGACACTGATGTTTTAGGGAGCACTGCCTTAGTAGAAGGATACCAGAGACAGAGGGAACATGGCAGGAAAGAATTTACAGAAAAGTGGGTCTTGGTGAGTCTGGAGTGGAGGCCATGAGAAAGGAACAAGCTGGACAAATGGACAGGCCATGAACTCTGGACTTTGCTCTGCCAGTTGTGGGATTTAACATGACTAAAAATCAATTTTGTTTAGAAAGCTCCACTTGACCACAGTGTGATGGAAAGACTGGAGAGGAGATGGGGACCACTTGCAGGCAGTAGAACAAAGTTTATACTTTTCACTGTATATATGTATGATTTTAGTTTTACTATAGGTAGAATAAATGTACTATATCGGTAAATGAACAAAACAAAAATGATAAAATTAAATGAAGTTTATCTTGAATGTTCATGTTGGTAAAATGCAACTTTCAAGAGAGAAAGAGCCAGGTGCAGTGGCTCACACATGTAATCCTAGCACTTTGGTAGGACGAGATGGGAGAATTGTTTGAGGCCAGGAGTTCAAGACTAGCCTGAGCAACACAGCAAGATCTCATCTCAATTTAATTTTTTTTAAAAAGAAAGAGAGAATCAGTAGAGACTTAAGTAAATTTTGATAGAGCCCATCAGCACTTTTGAAAGCTTCAGCATTTGATAAAGCTGGCTTTTTTTTTTTTTTTTTTAATATAAGCACAGAGTTTATTTGGTCCAACTTGAGGACTGCAACCTAGAAGCACAGATTCAAGTAGCACTGAATATACACTTCTGGCTTTTTTTTAAACCTAGTTTCACTTTCATCGGTCAAATCAAAATAAAAATTTCCAAAGAAAAACCAATGGGTTTCAATCATGCAGCATGCTCTCAGGGCACTACTGACTCCAGGGAGCTCTGCTTACATGGAATCCATGGGAAGGCTGTCCCAAGAGCCAGCTGCTAGCCCTGCCTCAGAGGAGGAGAGAGAAACACAAGACAGTTGTAGGACAGGATGCTGGCCCTTCAGCCCCCTTCCAACAGGAGAACTCCAGTTTTATTTACTTTAAATATTGGGATTTCTAGAAAGATTTCATTTTAACAGAGGGTTCCACAGCTTTAAAAATGTTTGAAGACAGGCTCGGTGGCTCAGCCTGTAATCCCGCACCTTTGGGAGGCTGAGGTGAGTGGATTGCCTGAGCCCGCGGGTTCGAGACCTGCCTGGGCAGCAAGACCTCATCTCTACAATAAATCAAAAAATCAGCCGGGCATAGTAGCGCACTTGGAAGGCTGAGGAGGAAGGATCGCCAGAGCCCAGCAGGTCAAGGCTGCGGTGGCTGGGAGCGGCCACTGCACTCTAGTCTGGGTGACAGAGTGAGACTCCAACTCAAAAAAAAAAAAAAGTTTGAAAACTGGCTGGGCAGAGTGGCTCATGCCTGTAATCTCAGCATTTTGGGAGGCTGAGGTAGGAGGGTTGCTTGGACCCAGAAGTTCAAGACCAGCCTGGGCAACATAGCAAAATCTTGTCTCTACAAAAAAAAAAAAAAATCAAAAAATTAGCCAAATGTGGTGTCATGCACCTGTAATCTTAGCTACTCTGGAGGCTGAGGCAGAAGGTTGGCCTGAGCCCAGAAGGTCAAAGCTGTGGTGAACCGTGGTAGTGCCACGTACTCCAGCCCCGGGCAACAGAGTGAGACCCTGACTCAAAAAAAAAAAAAAAAAATTGAAAACCAAGGTGTCAGAACTGCACCTTGCCATGTCAGAGGTTGGTAATTCAAAGAACAAGACCCCATGATTCACAGGAAAACTGCTGGGAAACAAAGCAAACAACATCACTGAAGAGGATTATAAAGAAGGAGATTTGGGTAAACAGGCCTGCTAGAGGATTGGTGGCTTTGGGGTAGGATTCTGTTTTGGACCTGTGGATGCTGAGGTGCCAGTGGGCATCCTACTTAGAGAGGCCTAACCGGCAGAGGGCATATGGCTATTAGGAGAGCACAGGGGCAAGGCCAGGTAAACATGGAAGACTTTATTGAGAAAGATGTAAAAAAAGAAACAGGGGCCAGGCTTGGTGGCTCAGTCTGTAATCCCAGCACTTTGAGAGGCCAAGGAGAGTGGATTGCCTGAGCCCGCGGGTTCGAGACCAGCCTGGGTAGCTTAGCGAGACCTCATCTCTATAATAAGATAAAAAATAGCCAGGCTGGTAGCGCGTGTCTGTAGTTCTGGCTACTCAGAAGGCTGAGACAGAAGGATTGCTGGAACCCAGCAGTTCGACGTTGGGGTGGCAGTGAGCATGTGTGCCACTGTACCCCAGCCTTGGCAAAGGAGTGAGACTCCAACTCAAAAAAAAAAAAAAAAGAGAGAAACAGGGAGGGTTTGAAAAGGTCACAGAAGGCAAAGAGAGAAGGGTCTGCCTCTAGACAGGGCCACCTGGAGCCTTCAATGGCCACTGAGAAGACCCTGAATTCAGGGCAGTTTGCATACAGGAGCAGAGAGAGGTGCTTCCTGGAAGGCTGCAGGTGGCTCATGGAGCAGGGGTTGTAGAGGGCAAGGGGACAAGAGTAAAGGGAGTTAGCTAGGGAGCAAGTGAAAGATTAGACAATGGGTTCAGGCCTGGAGGGGGTCAAATGAGGTCATAGGTAAGGCACAGGGAGAATAGGGAAGCCTCTCAAGAAGGCTAAGGAAAAATATTGCCATACCAGAAGCTGAAATTTCACTGGCAGACTGTTCTGGAAAGTACACCTTCAGACAAAGTTAATAGAAAGACAAAACAGGGGTAAAAGTCAAAGGTTAGGGAAGGGAGTGGGGTGAGAGACAGAGTCTTCAGAGTCCTGTTGTGCCTTGAGGCCCTGGGTCTGGCTGCAGGAATCATGGGGCCCTCCTCAAGCACTTGCTGCAGAGAAGGGAGACTATCCCTAGAATGAGAGGCCAGAAAAGCCCACCCAGCCCTCTACTTCTCTTGTCACAACCATTCCTGTTAATGGAGTCTGGCAACAAAGACAGTCATTTAAAGATTCTCTCTAGAATTTGCACTGTGGAGAAATAAAAAGCATTTTTTAAAAGTTCCTCTAGGCCGGGTGCAGTGGCTCAAGTCTATAATCCCAGCACTTTGGAAGGCCAAGGCGAGAGGACTGCCTGAGACCAGGGGCTCAAGATCAGCTTGGGCAACTTGGTGAGACCTCATCTCTACAATAAATCAAAAAAATCAGCCGGGTGTGGTGGCTCGCACCTGTAGTTCCAGCTACTTGGAAGGATAAGGCAAAAGGATCACCTGAGCCTAGCAGGCAGAGGCTGTGGTGGCCGTATGTTACTGCACTCCAGCCTGGGAGACAGAGTGAGACTCTGA